>NC_091282.1:1083025754-1083193254 GCF_032444005.1 Ranitomeya imitator | reverse complement strand
CCGCTGCCAGAAAAATTTTCTGGTGATAGCAAGTTTTGTAGGGGATTTGTGAGTCAGTGCTCTATTCACCTCGAGCTCCTGGCTGCACGTTTTCCCACAGATCGGGCTATGGTGGGATTTATAGTGTCTCTCTTGTCGGACAGGGAGTTGGAATGGGCTACGCCGCTGTGGGAGCGTGGTGATCATGTGGTGCAGAGTGCTCCACTGTTTCTGAGCACTCTGAAACAGGTCTTTTTAGGACCTCAAGTTACCGATGATACTGTGCTCCAACTGCTGGCATTAACTCCAGGTGAGTCCCTGGTCAGTCATTTTGCCGTCCAATTCCGCACTTTAGCTTCTGAGCTGGATTGGTCGGATAAAGCTCTTATCCCTATATTTTGGAGGGGCCTGGCTGACCACGTTAAGGACGCTCTGGCCACTAGGGAGATTCATGCCACACTGGAGGAGTTAATAACTGTCTCCACTCGAATTGACCTCCGTTTTAACGAGCGGAGGTTAGAGCGAGCCCAGTGTAGGCAGAGGTTTCGGCTGGCTCCTACCTTTGCCAAACCTCTGGAATCTCCGGTCCTGGTTCCTGAGTCACATGAGGCCAGGGAAGTGTCACAAGCGGGATCTAAGTCTCGGACCGCTTGTGCACTCAAGGTCTGTCATGTTTGCCAGCAGTCAGGACATCTAGCCACCAGATGTTCTCAGCGGTCGAGGAAACGTCAGCGTCTACTGGTAGTAGGTGGAGGTACACTAGACACGGCGACGTTTGCCTCTAAATTGTCCTTTAAGGGGACAATTACTATAGGCTCATTCTCCCACTCGGTAGAGCTCTGCGTGGATTCTGGGGCGGAGGGCAATTTTATGTCTTCTGCCTTCGCCCAACGTCACGCAATACCCCTGGATATGTTAGCTCAACCAGTAACGGTACGAGTGGTGAATGGGTCGACACTGCCCTCACAGATAACACACCAGACCATCCCTTTTACTCTGTCCATGTCGCCATCTCATCAGGAGATTATATCTCTGCTCGTCATTCCAGAGGGAATTGATGAGGTCCTGTTGGGAATACCTTGGCTACGGTACCACTCTCCTCATATCGAGTGGTCCTCTGGCAGAATCCTGGGATGGGGTGAATCTTGTGGGGGTAGGTGTCAGAGGGAGTGCGTTCAGGTTGCTACTACAGAGGTACCCGCAGATCTTTCCTCTCTCCCCAAGCAGTATTGGTCTTATGCAGACGTGTTCTCCAAAAAGGCGGCGGAGATCCTTCCGCCCCATCGCCCCTATGACTGTCCTATTGATCTCTTGCCTGGTGCTGAGCCTCCCCGGGGTCGAGTCTATCCGCTATCTCTCCCGGAGACGGAGGCAATGTCACAGTACATCCAGGAAAATCTGGCAAGAGGATTCATTAGGAAGTCAGTGTCACCTGCTGGGGCAGGGTTCTTCTTCGTGCAGAAGAAGAATGGGGAATTGCGTCCATGCATAGACTACAGGGGTCTTAACGCTATCACCGTTAAAAATAAGTATCCTTTGCCCTTGATATCTGAGCTCTTCGATAGGCTTCGGGGAGCAAGGGTATTTACTAAACTAGATCTGCGGGGTGCTTACAACCTGATTCGCATCCGTGAGGGGGACGAATGGAAGACGGCTTTTAACACCAGGGATGGGCACTATGAATATCTGGTGATGCCCTTCGGGCTCTGTAATGCCCCAGCCGTTTTCCAAGACTTTGTGAACGATATCTTCCGGGATATGCTTTCCACCTCGGTCGTAGTCTATCTGGATGATATTCTCATCTACTCTCCAGATATTGACTCCCACAGGACAGATGTTTGCAAAGTCTTCGACCTCCTACGGGCAAACTCCCTTTATGCCAAGTTGGAGAAGTGTATGTTCGAGCAGGAGTCCCTACCTTTCCTAGGCTACATCATCTCTGCCCAGGGATTGGCTATGGATCCTGCCAAACTACAGGCTGTGATGGACTGGCAGGAACCTCATTCTCTTAAAGCGGTGCAGCGCTTTATGGGGTTCATTAATTATTATCGCCAGTTCCTTCCGCACTTCTCAACTTTGGTAGCTCCCTTGGTTGCCCTCACCAAGAAGGGGGCGAATCCCAAATTGTGGTCTGAGGAGGTCTCCAAGGCCTTTAACTCTATAAAGTCACACTTTGCTAGCGCTCCCATCCTACATCGCCCCGATGTTGATAAGCCATTTATCATGGAGGTGGATGCCTCTTCTGTTGGTGCTGGAGCAGTCCTCTTACAAAAGGATGCTCAAGGTCGGAAGCATCCTTGCTCCTTTTTCTCCAAGACCTTTTCACCAGCAGAGAGGAATTATTCCATCGGGGACAGGGAGTTGCTAGCCATGAAGTTGGCTTTCTCGGAGTGGAGACATCTCTTGGAGGGAGCACGTTTTCCCTTCCAAGTCTTCACAGACCATAAAAATTTGGTGTACCTGCAGACAGCCCAGCGGTTGAATTCTCGCCAGGCCAGATGGTCCTTATTCTTCTCCCGGTTTCATTTCACCCTCCATTTTCTTTCTGGGGAGAAGAACATTCGGGCCGACGCTCTCTCTCGCTCCGTTGTGTCATCTGCGGAGGAGGAGGAGGAGCCTCGGCTTATTGTCCCCACCGAGAGCTTGAGAACTGTGGCCCCGGTTTCGCTAGAGTCTGTGCCCCCGGGCAAGACTTTTGTGCCATCCAATTTGCGACCAGAGGTTCTCTCTTGGGCACACTCGTCCAGGGTGGGTGGACATTTTGGTACCAAAAGGACATCTGAGTTACTGGCGAGGACGTACTGGTGGCCGCATATGGCTCGTGATGTCGCAGAGTATGTTCGGGCGCATGTCTCTTGCGCCAAGAACAAGACTCCTCAGCAACGGCCAGCTGGTTTGCTTTTTCCTCTGCCGGTGGCGGACAGGCCCTGGGAGATGGTCGGGATGGACTTTGTGGTGGGCTTACCCAAGTCTCGTAACTGCACCATTATCTGGGTGATCACCGACCATTTTTCCAAAATGGTGCACTTGGTGCCTCTTCCACGGCTACCTTCTGCACGGGCGTTGGCTGTCTTGTTCGTCAAGCATATCTTTCGCCTACACGGTATGCCAGACAAAATTGTTAGTGACCGGGGTCCCCAGTTTGCGTCTCGATTCTGGAGAGAGCTTTGTCGTCTACTCAGTATTGAGTTGAATCTCTCTTCGGCATATCATCCCGAGACGAATGGGTTGGTAGAGAGGGCCAACCAGACCTTGGTCACATATTTACGACATTTTGTTTCTGCCAGGCAGGATGACTGGGCATCCTTGCTACCGTGGGCAGAGTTTGCACTTAACAATGCCGTAGCCGACTCCACCGGTCAGACTCCATTCCTCCTAAATTACGGCCAGCATCCGCGTGTTCCTGTGCCCATGCCTGTGTCTTCTGCTGACTCCAGGGTGGCAGACTGGGCTGTGGAGGCACGGGACATTTGGGACCGCATGCAGGATGCCATTCGGGCCTCCAATGAGAGAATGAGGTCCTCCGCCGATGTTCATCGGCGCCCCGCTCCGACCTTTGCTCCTGGCGACTTGGTGTGGCTCTCCGCCCGTAACATCAGGCTGCGAGTTGAGTCCACTAAGTTTGCTCCTCGCTACTTGGGTCCCTTCAAGGTTCTCGAACAGGTTAATCCTGTGGTCTACCGTTTGGCTCTTCCTCCACGCTTGGGTATCACCGACACCTTTCATGTGTCCCTCTTGAAACCCGTATACATGTCCCGGTTTTCCGAGTCATCTGCCGGGACATCGGGTTCGTCTACGGACGATTACGAGGTGAATGCTATTTTGGGGTGCAAGGTGGTACGCGGCAAAAAGTTCTATCTGGTGGATTGGAAGGGTTATGGCCCAGAGGACAGGTCATGGGAGCCTGCTGCAAACATTCGGGCCCCACAGCTCATTGCTGCCTTCGAGCGTAGCGAGGCCCAAGGAGGGGGGGGCCCTAGGAGGGGGGTAATGTTAGGTCTCGAGTTCCCGCTTCTGCACAGGGGGAATCTTGGGCCATCTCCGCTGCGGTCTCCCATTCTTATCCAGCCGCAGTGGAGTCTGCTCAGCAGGGACGTCGGTCCCAGCGTCTTGCTCAGTCTCACTCTGTACAGAGAGTTACTGCTGCTTCTTCAGCTTCTGCCATTAAAGCCAGTGCTGGTCAGCAGCGAGCGGACTTCTCTGGGACTAAGTCCTTGTCTGCACACACTGAGCATGCCCAGGGCAAGATCTTCCGTTGGAGATCGAGGGTCATGTGCTCAGGCTCTGTAGCACATTCCATTGGTCCTCTTGGCTGGTCTTGGAAGGGCAAAGTTTCTGTGGCCACTTCCTGTGCTGCAACTATATAAACTGCGCATGACCGCACGGCCATGCGCTAGTGTACATTTGCTTGCGTGTGTTTGTTGTGAGTGCAAGTCGTCCTTGGATACCCCTTCCCTATTGAATGTCTGTTCGCGGAAGGTGTATGGTTGCTATCTAGCGCCCGACTTATCCTACAGCACTAATCACACGTTACAGCATCCAGTTGCTGTGACCGCCAGTACGGCGCCGTGCACTTCCTCTGTGCTTTCCTTACCCAAGCCTGGGTGGTTAGTGGCGTTCGTCAGTGCGGCACCGCATGCACTCTTGTGCCCTAATATTGTTATTCTGCTTCCTTACACACCCAGTTGCGGTGTTGTGCCAGCAAGGGTCTAATCGTACTTCAATCCTAGTTGGGGTTGAGTTCGCTGACTACTTGCTCGCCTTCTATGTGCGGTACCGCGATCCTGTGACGCAACAGAATCGCTTCCTTCACGCTGGGTGAAGTTTAACCCACGTGTGTATACTTATGAGTACCGCCATATAGTCCGTCATTACTTAGCAGCAGGTTCCATCTCTGCACGGTGGACCCCGGGCTGCGAACGCACCATACACTATTTGTCTTATTATTTGGTGCGTTCCGCTAGCCCTAACAGTATTAATATCTGGAATGTATAGTATATAGGGAAAGGACATAAGTATAGTATAGGGTAAAGACATTAAGTTATGTTGGAAAATATTTAGTTGCGAGCATACCAGATATAGGAAGTAGGAAGTAAAGTAGCAAGTAAATTGCACAGGTTAGGATACAGTTAAATGTTCGGTATCAGCCCCAGCATGGGAGAGGGCAGGGTCAGTGTCTCCTGATTTGTGTACAGATGTCCCTGGATCTGGAATTGTGGAGACAGAGGAGGCTCGCAGCTGAAACACTAATGTACTCCACCACAAGTACAGCACACTGGAATTAGGACACGGTTAATTTGTAGGTTGCAACGGTGTGTGAATGTACAATCCCAGGTAACCAGTTGTTACAGTGGTATTGCCTTCCTCACGGGGAGGGTTATGCCATGCTTGCAAGTGAGGAAGGATCCCTTTAACAGATAACCAGTACATGCAACACTGTTCTGACTCCAAGCCAGAAGAGAGAGCTCGAGACCTGGATTCAGGGGAATTTCCCAATGTATTCTGGCTGGAGGAGGAGTTAGTTAGTCAGTCTGTCAGAGGGACAAAGGAGAGAGGAGTCAGACAGAGAGACTCTGAGAGAGGAAAGCTGGGGCCTTGCAGATGAGTGGTTCTGCAGCTCCTGGAAGGAGAGAGAAACAGAGCAGTAAAGTAAAGAGCTGGATGGAAGCTGTGACTGAGCTTCCTCCATGCTGAAGCACAGAATACCGGTTGCCAGAGGACCGAGGTTGTTGGGGTAACTCTATGCCCCACAGCAGAAACCGGCGGACAAGAGATTGCTGGTTCCCTACCTTTAACACCCGAAGGCACAGCAGCACATAGAGCCCGGAGTCATAATGAGAGACACCTGTAAAAAGGCTCGCGCTGCCTGCCATGCAGGTAGTGTCCTACTAAAATGGACAGAGAGAAAGTGAGGACCTTGTGTGAGGTCTAAGGCAGCAAGGGACTACAACACAGTGCAGAGAGGAAGGTTTCCAACCCCACCTGGCTAGGGGGATTCCTGAATCACTTCCAAGCCGGCCGGCCAACACCAGCACCTGTGATCCATAGCCTGGACTGTGGCTGCCTTATACCAGTAAAAAGATAAAGAGAATGCAACCTTGTGTCCTCTAGTTCTTTCTGGCACTACACCATCTTTATCAACTACATTGGGAGCCCTGGGGACCCAGCTTCACCTTTGGGAAGCCTTACCATCCCTGCTGCCATAACATCATCCTAGTGGACCCCTTTAAGCAGTGTCGGTCATCCTTGACTACTAAATACCACAGGTGGAGTCACGAACAAACTTTATTAACTTTATTTTCCTTTACCTTGAACCCCTTTTATTGGACACCCAGGGCCATGGACTGGGTCACTGCCACCATGACCACATCCCTTTAAGAACCGACTCAGTTCCGAGTACCCCACGGTTCTAGCGGAGCACTCCAGGAACACAGTAGCCCCTTGCCCATGATTACTGCCCTGTGCACCTTACACTCTTACAGGACAAAATTTAGCACAACTCTGTGAGAAGAATTTCAGTTAATTTAGAAAGCAGCACACAAGGATTGTATGTGCCCCAGAGCTTAAAACAGATGTTTTCAATGGGTGTCTATCCTATGATAAATCTGTTATTGTGCATTTCAATAGTTTTGGCTTAGTTTGGGGCCAGATTACTTCAGAAAATATTATTTGGCTGCTGTATATAAAACTAAATATAATATGTAGAAAAAGTTCCAAGAAAGAAATAACTTTAATTCCTGAATATCATACCAAATTGCTATAATTTGATGTCGTAATTGTCTTCAACGCAGTTCTTGCAGGTCGTTCTGTTTTCAAAATCACTAATATCAAATACTAGTAGAATACCCGCAGCTTTGTTCGCGGAAACTGTGTTAAATTGTTGGTTATGGTAGGTAAAGTAAAATTTTCAGTGTCACCTGAAGGAGCTCACATCTCAGTAATGAAAACCTCCTCACAGACAAGCTTGTCTAGTTGCCCATAGCAACCAATCAGAACTCAGCTTTCACTTTACCTCAGCAACGTGTGTGTGTGTGTGTGTGTGTGTGTGGTGTGCATGTGGTATTTATGGGGTGGTGTTGTGGTATTTGTGGGGTAGTGTTTGTGTTGTGTGTGTTTAGAGTGGTCTGGTGTTTGTGTGGTGTGCTGTGGCATTTGTATGGTGTTGTGCTTGTGGGTTGGTGTATGTGTGCTGTCTGTGTGATGTTTGTAGGGTGTTTGTGAAATGTTTGTGTGTTGTGTGTGGTGGTGCAGCCCCTTTAGCAGCAACTCTTTGGCGCCATCACTATAATCTGTCCCTGTCAGTCACAACTGTTGTTTTCCCCTCAGCAATTTTACTTTCACCTTCTCATTTCTCCATGATATCTATAGGGCATAAAATCAGGGGCCCCAATCTCATGACAGGGAGAAGCTAGCGAGATGTGTCATGCGCAGTATTCTGCTCCTGTGGGTGGAGAGGGAGCTTGCCAAATTTCACCCAAATCGGGTGAGAACTTTGGATGTGTATAGAGCGAGCTACTATAGATTTCACATTTCCCCATTATATGTATAGGGCCTAACTTCGGGGCCCCCAATCTCATGACAGGGGGACACTAGTGAGATGTAACATGCACAGTATTCTGCTCCTGTGGTTGGAGAGGGGGTGTGCCCAATTTCACCCAAATGGGGCCTGAACTGCAGATTTGTATAGAGCGGGCTACTACAGATTTTGAGTTTTATATATATAGATTAGAATTCTTTACACTGTGCACAATATCATTATAATTTAGATATCACACCACAAATCTTATAAACTTTTGGTAAGCTACCAAATGTTCTTTGGTTGAAGCTTGATTCCGATGTAAGATTGTGGGTAATTCATCATTGGATATGCGCATAATTAGACATTAGTATTATACAGTTGAAATATAAATAATTACACACCTATTGGAAATTAGATTTAATATTGAAATAAACCTAAAAAAATTACTAATGTCTCCGATAAACCTATCAAATACGAATGAGCAGCTAAAATTGAGTCAAATTACATTCCACTCGAATTTTACAAAAATCCGCATTTGCCAAAATGCAGATTATTTTTTGTAATTTGCTTCACAGCAGACTCAGCAAGATAGCGGCATCTGGCTACCATTTTTCTGAACTGCACTGGGCTATCAAATGATTAAAAAGTAAAAAATATAGTTGTGCTTGCTTTACTGCTCACCTTTTCAGACCCTTCACTACTCACCACCACCAGTCCGATTCTCATCACATTTTCTGATACTTTGCTTCTTGCATTAAAATTTCAGGGCCTTTCTCTTACTGTGCCAAACTTTCGGTTTTCATAATGCCCCGAGAGCATTCTGCAGAGGTGTGCAGCAGGTCAACAGTGTTATAATATCAAGACGTGTGCCATGACCTCCCATGCAGCTGCGCAGAACTCTCCCAGGGAGAATGACACCTGGAAGTCCAACACAGTGTGAAGATTGAAGACTCTTGAACATCAAAGAAAATCATAGATGGGATTTGAAGAAAGGTGTTGCAGTACTCAAACTCAAAAATATTGGTGAACATGAGGTAATTGTCCGTGAGGATTGGGATAAGATTCCTCAGGAGCACTGCAGGAAGCTGTTGTTTGGCTGTGCATCACATTTTCATCAGGTCATCAGAGCCAAAGGGTGATCTACTATGTACTAAACATGCTTGTCATGAAGGAGTTTGATACTCATCTGTCATGGTTACAGCACTGGGCCTTGCTGCCTTTTCCTATAGCCACCTCCCTTTACTGAAATCCATGAAAAGGTTTTTCAAGTAATCTGGTAAAGTCCTATGACATCATCACCCCAGGCATTTTGAGGCTGGCTCAGGTAGAGGTAAAGTGCTTGGGTATTAAGTAGCATTGTTCACAGTTGCCTTGAGTTCGTGAAAAGTTTGCTTTTGCTTCACTTGACTTAAGGTACCTTCACACTAAACGACGCTGCAGCGATCCGGATCGCTGCAGCGTCGCTGTTTGGTCGCTGGAGAGCTGTCACACAGACCGCTCTCCAGCGACCAACGATGCCGGTAACCAGGGTAAACATCGGGTTACTAAGCGCAGGGCCGCGCTTAGTAACCCGATGTTTACCCTGGTTACCATCCTAAAAGTAAAAAAAACAAACGCTTCATACTTACCTTCCGCTGTCTGTCCTCGGCGCTCTGCTTCTCTGTACTGGCTGTGAGCACAGCGGCCGGAAAGCACAGCGGTGACGTCACCGTTCTGCTTTCCGGCCGCTGTGCTCACAGTGAGTGCAGGAAAGCACAGCGACGGAGGACAGACAGCGGAAGGTAAGTATGAAGCATTTGTTTTTTTTACTTTTAGGATGGTAACCAGGGTAAACATCGGGTTACTAAGCGCGGCCCTGCGCTTAGTAACCCGATGTTTACCCTGGTTACCAGCGAAGACATCGCTGAATCGGTGTCACACACGCCGATTCAGCGATGTCAGCGGGAGAGCTAGCGACCAAATAAAGTTCTGGCCTTCTAGCCCCGACCAACGACATCACAGCAGGATTCTGATCGCTGCTGCGTGTCAAACTGAACGATATCGCTAGCAAGGACGCTGCAACGTCACGAATCGCTAGCGATATCGTTTAGTGTGAAGGTACCTTTAGCTACAACCAGGTGTGTTTTTATCCACTTCTGCTACTCCTGTCTTCCAGACTACAGATAGCGTTATTTTTTAATCTCACCCACACCTACCTCTCAGCATGCCAACTCCTTGCAGCTGTTTTTGGTCATGTTCACACCTGACCTCTGCAATTAAGTTAACGTATCTCTTCAATCGAGTCTCCAGTTTGTGTATACTTCACTGATGTTCTGTGATTAACCATTACCTTGCTTCAAATTCCAGTAGGATGGTCTCAAATAGTAACCAAGGGAAATTATGCAGCTTTGAACATCAGGGACGTCACCCACAAGAGAGGATAGAAAAAATATTTTACAGTTTCCACCATACAGATCTATCTTTAATACATGAGTGCTCTTAATTAGAGATGGGGGAACCCAAATAGTAATGTTCGGCATCTGTACAGAACACCTACTGTTCACCGCAGAGTTCACCACAGTTCAACTTCACCGAAGTGAAATTCTCCCTGTAAACTGTGGTGAACTCGCCTCTGCACCGTAAGACTTTCTCTCACGGTGCAGATATCACCACAGTTCATTTGCTGGCTGGGAATGCAGCTTCTGTTCTTCTGGTAGTAACCTCAATGGCTTCACTGCTAGTCACTGACACTGCGCTTGCAGCAGCTCATTCACCAGTGGTTCTCAGCCGATGATTGCATCTTGGCACCTTCCAGATTAAAAACTACCGTATATACTCGAGTATAAGCCGACCCAAGTATAAGCCGACTCCCCTAATTTTGCCACAAAAAACTGGGAAAACTTTATGACTCGAGTATAAGCGTAGGGTGTGAAATGCAGCAGCTACCAGTAAATGTCAAAAGTAAAAATAGATACCAATAAAAGTAAAATTAATTGAGACATCAGTAGGTTAATTGTTTTTGAATATCCATATTGAATCAGGAGCCCCATATAATGCTCCATAAAGTTTATGATGGGCCCCATAAGATGCTCCATAGACACATTTTCCCAATATAATGCTGCGCAAATGTTGATTATGGCCCCATAAGATGCTCCATAAAGATATTGTCCCCATATAGAGCTGCACAAACGTTGATCATGGCCCCATACAGACACTTGCCCCATATAGTGCTGCACAAACGTTATGGCCCCATACAGACACTTGACCCATATAGTGCTGCACAAATGTTATGGCCCCATATAGTGCTGCACAAACATTATGTCCCCATAGAGAGACTTGCCCCATATAGTGCTGCATAAATGTTATGGCCCCATACAGACTCTTGCCCCATATAGTGCTGCACAAACGTTATGGCCCCATATAGTGCTGCACAAATGTTATGGCCCCATACAGTACTGCACAAATGTTATGGCCACATATAGTGCTGCACAAACGTTATGGCCCCATATAGTGCTGCACAAAAATTATGGCCCCATATACTGCTGCACAAACGTTATGGCCCCATACAGTGCTGCACAAATGTTATGGCCCCATACAGTGCTGCACAAACGTTATGGCCCCATATAGTGCTGCACAAAAATTATGGCCCCATATACTGCTGCACAAACGTTATGGCCCCATATAGTGCTGCACAAATATTATGGCCCCATACAGTGCTGCACACACGTTATGGCCCCATATCATGCTGCACAAATGTTATGGCCCCATAGATGCTCCATACAGACACTTGCCCCATTTGCTGTTGCTGCGATAAAAAAATAAAAAAATCACATACTCACCTCTCCGTCACTCAGGCCCCCGGCACTTTCAATATTCATCTGCTCCTCGTTCTGGCACCGCTCCATCGTCAACGTCTCCTGCACTGCCACTGACGTTCAGGCAGAGGGCGCACACTAACCACGTCACCGCACCCTCTGACTTGATCGTCACTGCTGAAGACGGAGCGGCGCCGGAACAAGGAGGTGAATATCGCGCAGCGCTCCCCATTATACTCACCTGCTCCTCCTGGTGCGGTCCCTGCACGTCTGTTCCTTGATATCTGTTCCTTGGCGCCGGCAGCTTCTTCCTGTACTGAGCGGTCACCGTTACCGCTCATTACAGTAATGAATATGCGGTTCCACCTCTATGGGAGGTGGAGCCGCATATTCATTACTGTAATGAGCGATACCATGTGACCGCTCAGTACAGGAAGAAGCTGTCAGCGCTGGGGAAAAGATGTGCAGGGACCGCACCAGGAGTAGGTGAGTATAATTAGACAGCCCCCGCTCCCCCTTCCCTGCCGACCCCTGGGTATGACTCGAGTATAAGCCGAGAGGGGGACTTTCAGGCAAAAAAAATGGGCTGAATATCTTGGCTTATACTCGAGTATATACGATATTTATCCCCCAGACATGGATTACGGTGTGGGACAGAACGACGGACAGGTGAGGGATATTGTTGTTTTTTATTTTTGTTTTATTACAGGAGACAAAGGAAATAGGAGTTAGATGAGTATAACTGCGATTGTTATTTTTAAATACAAATGGAAAAGTGTGTTTTGTTTTATGTGACGTAAAGGACTCTATACTTGCTATGTCTTTATTTACCATATGACTATAGGATTACATTACTGAGATAGGAGAGGGCAGCTGCTACTGATAAGGGAGGAGGAGGGTGGAGCACTGACTCTAGCTCCTCCCCTGCTATCTGTACATAATAGAGTCTTATCAGTAGCAACTCCTATCTCAGTAATGTAGCAATCTGTCTTCACTGAATACAGATTTTACCCATAAATTGAGAATTTTGAGAATGACTGATCAATCCTCGAGGAGAAAGAAACAGATTTCTCTGATAGGACACATTACAACGTTTCTTGTTATTATGTTACATGTACTATTGATTTATGACATAAAAATGAAAATGATGGTTACACTTTCAGTAAGTTGATGTTAAGAGTAAAAATAAAATCTATCTTATAAAATCTGAACTGGAACGCTGGAATCTTTAATCTCTGTTATAGAAATAGTGCCCCTAGAATTTACTAGGTTAATTGTCAAAATAAGGTTTACAGCCCACAAATTAAAAAAATCATATTACGTCTAACCACAGCAGAAATGTTATGATTTAATTCAATTGGTTTCAAATTTACGTTACTGACAGGGTCCAATATTGTGAAATGGCACATGTTAATTTGTAATAATACAGCCTCATCGTACAGGCTACAATCTACTACTTACAAGGGAAAGGAAACTTTGTTAAATAACCCACTCGCTCTGAAAATGGCTCCAAAACACCATTTGTTCTTCAGAAAACTAAATCCTGTCCTAACTGCTCATAAAATGTTCCCTATAAGTGTTTATAATAGCTAGTAAAAAGAACAGCAATGTGTTTCTATGTAAACAAATCCAAATGGTAAAAAAATCCCATAGTTTATCATAAAATCAAAGGTATGTATGAAAAAACTTCAGACTTTGGCTAACAAAGCAAATTAATTAAAAAACCATGATAACCACATATTGACTTTTCCCAGTAAAAACATGATTTTTATTTTATGGCTGTGGAAAGAAATGCTCTCAGTCCAAGCAAATGTCAAGTCTTGCTTTAAAATATGGATATTTAAAGAGGGTATAATACCTAAGAGTCTCAAACTATTACTGTTTCTTGGTGAGAACGTACAGGGCTGTTTTATGTAGCTTTTGACAGAGGATTTAAATGAGTCTTGTAACATGTATGGTGTGACTACTGCCTGTTTAAGGAGAGCGAGAAATGCTGCAAAAAGTTTGACTTATAGCGAAGACACTTTGTAGCGGATTAAACAAAGTTCGAGACCGCGGCTGTTTCAACATTCTTGTTTCTTTAAGGGAAGCATTGAACGTTTTAAAACATTGTTCTGAAATTTTACTGTCAACCATATTAAAGGGAAATATTTTCTTTCTGGATACTTTATACTGGCTAATTCAGTCATCTGAAGTCACGATATGGGGCACTCAAGAAGTGAGATTGACCAATCAACTATACTTATATTTTATCATCACAATGAGAAATTACAGTTCATTTTTTAGGTTACTCCTAACAAAAGCTCCTAGTTTACGTCCAGGTTTTTTTTCTAGACTGATGTGTTTCTCTGCCACACTGTTAACCATCAAAGTAGTCCCGTCCTTCTCAACGCTCTATTTTCACAACAGGATATCTGGTTTCTTTTATGAGGATACAGTTATGTTAATTTGGTTTAGTGGTTTGTTGGAGGTAAGCAGCCTCTTCACAACACAAACACCAAAATCCCCTTAAAGCAGTTGCCGGTTAATAGCTGCGGTCTGATTGGCAGATTTGTATTGTAAAATGTGATTTTTGGTTGGATATATATGTTTAGTCTGGTAAGCACTTTAGTGATTGAGTGTCTGTTAATGGATAACGGTGGATTATGGTGGAACCTCTACAGGCTGTCACTAAGCACTTAGAGAAGTGAGAGGTAAAAGCAAAATTAAAAACAACCTGGCACCATGGACACAAAGAGGATTTAGATGTTCAGGGATCATTTTTAAAAGTGTTAATTTAAATTCCGTGGAGTCTTTGGAAAAAATGAAAACGGTATGATACATATATGGAGAGATTTACACATGCCTGAATCAACACAACCAAATAATCATGTCTAACTATACCCTGATCTCTAACATTGATAGTAATGAGTACTGGTATAACAAAAAATATAATTATGTCCAAATGAGAACATGTTATGTAGGCACAAATGACTAACTCTTAATAAATAAAGTAACAAGACAACTCCTTTCCATCTCTTCTGTGGCTTTACCACACATGTGCTGAAGGCTTGAAGACTCACGATAGAGAAGCTGATACTGCTTTACATGAAGAGGATATCCACTGTATACACCTGACACTAACAGGCATATGAAAGATCAGAAATAACTCTTACCCCACCCCAAGGGTTTACTCCATGAGAAGCCATGGTCAATAGTTTCCACGCTTTCGAAGTTGTTACTGAAAGTGTACCGTCATCCTCATAGCTTGTGGAGTGGTAATGGACTGTCATATCAGCCAATATGCCTATTGCAGGCATATGCTTCTGTCTTGATAGTACTCCATTTAAGTCATGACACAAATTATTGCTCAAAACATTAGAAAAAAGAAAAAAGGTCCAGGTCCAGAAACTTGCATTCTTTGGGGCAGGCGACAATGAGGTATCGCACGGTGCCCATTCACATGAATGGGCAAGTACATAATATATATGTGCACTGACTTCTCCAGAATGGTAACTGCTGTTTGCAGTCAGAAAGAAGTGAGACTCCTGTTCTATAATCTTAACTTAGGAAACTATCAAAATAAGGTTCTCATGCTGTCGTATGTGAATTTACACAGTTTTATCAAGATGTAGGTGTTATTCCATTTAGAATTACTTAACCCCTTCATGACATATGTGATATACATACATATATATATATATATACTAGATGATGGCCCGATTCAAATGCATCGGGTATTCTAGAATATGTATGTAGCATATAGCACAGCCCATGTAGTATATAACACAGCCCACGTAGTATATAACACAGCCCACGCAGTATATAACACAGCCCATGTAGTATATGACACAGCCCCTGCAGTACATAACACACCCCACGTAGTATATGTCACAGCGACATAGTATATAACACAGCCCGTGCAGTATATAACACAGCCCAAGCAGTATATAGCATAGCCCGCGCAGTATATAACACAGCCCACGTAGTATATAGCAGAGTGATGTAGTATATAACACAGCCCATGCATTATATAACACAGCCCATGTAGTATATAACACAACCCACATAGGATATCTCACGTAGTATATAACACAGCCCACATAGTATATAGCAGTGTGGACACCATATCCCTTTAAAAAAAACAATTAAAACAAAAAATAGTTATATACTCACCTTCCGGCGGCCCCCGAACCCAGCCCAGCGATGCTCCTCGCGACACTCCGTTCCCAGTAATGCCTTGCGGCAACAACTCGTGATCATCACACCAAAAAAAACCAGACTCATAATAGAACAGTGGCCAGAGAACATATCTTGGCTCACTTCACAAGCTACTCCCCATATAACAATATGCATATAGGAGGACAACGGGAGTTTTTAGAAAAAGATACATATTTATTAGAAAACTAGTAAAAAGATTAACACACAATTAAAAAACACCAATGAAAAATACCAGAGGTACATACATGTAGATATATAAAGTGTGGACCAAATGTAACCGTACTCAAATATGACACAAATAAGATCCTAAATCTCCTAAGCGACCCCCAGGAGCGGAGAAAAAAAAAAAAAACCCTAATGGCAAAACAACCTACACTGTTGTGAATTCTGTGGCAGAGCTCCCTCCTGTGGTCACAAGTGGTACTTCGGCTGGTTCTCTCTGTGAGCTTCTGTTGGTGGAGGAAAGTGGTATTGCGGCTTCTGAGTTTCCTACCTCAGGTGATGTGGTGAGGTCGTTAGGTACTGCTCTACTTAACTCCACCTAATGCTTTGATCCTGGCTTCCTGTCAATGTTCCAGTGTTGGACTTGTTTTTCCCTGGATCATTCCTGTGGCCTGCTGCTCTGCATAGCTAAGTTCTTCTTTGCTATTTGTTTGCTATTTTTTCTGTCCAGCTTGTCTAATTGTTTTGCTGGAAGCTCTGGGACGCAAAGGGTGTACCTCTGTGCCGTTAGTTCGGTACGGAGGGTCTTTTTGCCCCCTTTGCGTGGTTTTCCTTAGGGTTTTGTGTAGACCGCAAAGTTATCTTTCCTATCCTCGCTCTGTTGAGAAAGTCGGGCCTCACTTTGCTGAATCTATTTCATCCCTACGTTTGTCTTTTCATCTTACTCACAGTCATTATATGTGGGGGGCTGCCTTTTCCTTTGGGGTATTTCTCTGAGGCAAGGTAGGCTTATTTTCTATCTTCAGGCTAGTTAGTTTCTCAGGCTGTGCCGAGTTGCATAGGCAGAGTTAGGCGCAATCCACGGCTGCCTCTAGTGTTGTTTGGAGAGGATTAGGGATTGCGGTCTGCAGAGTTCCCACGTCTCAGAGCTCGTTCTATGATTTTGGGTTATTGTCAGATAACTGTATGTGCTCTGACCGCTATGTCCATTGTGGTACTGAATTGCCTTTCATAACAGTACAGGAAGCCCAAAGTACTAATGATTCTCAATAGAGGGAAAAAAGAAGTTCTGAGACCATTTTTTTTTCTTTGCACTGTGTTTTGCCTTTTTTTTCCCCTAGACATTTGGGTGGTTCAGGACACAGGTGTGGACATGGACATTCAGGGTCTGTGCTCTTCAATGGATAATCTCGTTATAAATGTACAAAAGATTCAAGATTTGGTGGTTCAGAAGCCTATGTTTGAACCAAGAATTCCTATTCCTGATTTGTTTTATGGTGATAGAGTCAAGTTTGGGAATTTCCAAAATAATTGCAAACTGTTTCTGGCCTTGAAACCTCACTCCTCTGGTGACCCAGCTCAACAAGTGAGAATTATTATTTCTTTTTTGCGTGGCGACTCTCAAGACTGGGCATTTTCCCTTGCGCCAGGAGATCCTGCATTAAGTAATATTGATGCGTTTTTCCTGGCGCTCGGATTGCTGTACGATGAGCCTAATTCAGTGGATCAGGCAGAGAAAAATTTGCTGGCTTTGTGTCAGGGTCAGGATGAGATAGAGGTATATTGTCAGAAATTTAGAAAGTGGTCTGTACTCACTCAATGGAATGAAGCTGCGCTCGCAGCGATTTTCAGAAAGGGTCTCTCTGAAGCCCTTAAAGATGTCATGGTGGGATTTCCTATGCCTGCTGGTCTGAATGAATCTATGTCTTTGGCCATTCAGATCGGTCGACGCTTGCGTGAGCGTAAATCTGTGCACCATTTGGCGGTATTACCTGAGATTAAACCTAAGCCTATGCAGTGCGATAGGACTTTGACCAGAGTTGAACGGCAAGAACACAGACGTCTGAATGGTCTGTGTTTCTACTGTGGTGATTCCACTCATGCCATCTCTGATTGTCCTAAGCGCTCTAAGCGGTTCGCTAGGTCTGCCACCATTGGTACGGTACAGTCAAAATTTCTTCTGTCCGTTACCTTGATCTGCTCTTTGTCATCGTATTCTGTCATGGCATTTGTGGATTCAGGCGCTGCCCTGAATTTGATGGACTTGGAGTATGCTAAGCATTGTGGGTTTTTCTTGGAGCCCTTGCAGTGTCCTATTCCATTGAGAGGAATTGATGCTACACCTTTGGCCAAGAATAAGCCTCAGTACTGGACCCAGCTGACCATGTGCATGGCTCCTGCACATCAGGAGTATATTCGCTTTCTGGTGTTGCATAATCTGCATGATGTGGTCGTGTTGGGGTTGCCATGGCTACAAGTCCATAATCCAGTACTAGATTGGAAATCCATGTCGGTATCCAGCTGGGGTTGTCAGGGGGTACATGGTGATGTTCCATTTCTGTCAATTTCGTCATCCACCCCTTCTGAGGTCCCAGAGTTCTTGTCTGATTACCGGGATGTATTTGATGAGCCCAAGTCCGATGCCCTACCTCTGCATAGGGATTGTGATTGTGCTATCAATTTGATTCCTGGTAGTAAATTCCCAAAAGGTCGACTGTTTAATTTATCCGTGCCTGAGCACACCGCTATGCGCAGTTATGTGAAGGAATCACTGGAGAAGGGGCATATTCGCCCGTCATCGTCGCCATTAGGAGCAGGGTTCTTTTTTGTAGCCAAGAAGGATGGTTCGCTGAGACCTTGTATAGATTACCGCCTTCTTAATAAGATCACGGTTACATTTCAGTACCCCTTGCCATTGTTATCTGATCTGTTTGCTCGGATTAAGGGGGCTAGTTGGTTCACCAAGATAGATCTTCGTGGTGCGTATAATCTGGTGCGAATTAAGCAAGGCGATGAATGGAAAACTGCATTTAATACGCCCGAGGGTCATTTTGAGTATCTAGTGATGCCGTTCGGACTTGCCAATGCTCCATCAGTCTTTCAGTCCTTTATGCATGACATCTTCCGAGAGTACCTGGATAAATTCCTGATTGTGTACTTGGATGACATTTTGATCTTCTCGGATGATTGGGAGTCTCATGTGAAGCAGGTCAGAACGGTTTTTCAGGTCCTGCGTGCTAATTCTTTGTTTGTGAAGGGATCAAAGTGTCTCTTTGGTGTGCAGAAGGTTTCATTTTTGGGGTTCATCTTTTCCCCTTCTACTATCGAGATGGATCCTGTTAAGGTCCAAGCCATCCATGATTGGACTCAGCCGACATCTCTGAAAAGTCTGCAAAAGTTCCTGGGCTTTGCTAATTTTTATCGTCGCTTCATCTGCAATTTTTCTAGTATTGCTAAACCATTGACCGATTTGACCAAGAAGGGTGCTGATGTGGTCAATTGGTCTTCTGCTGCTGTGGAAGCCTTTCAAGAGTTGAAGCGTCGTTTTTCTTCTGCCCCTGTGTTGTGTCAACCAGATGTTTCTCTTCCGTTCCAGGTCGAGGTTGATGCTTCTGAGATTGGAGCAGGGGCTGTTTTGTCGCAGAGAGGTTCTGATTGCTCAGTGATGAAACCATGCGCTTTTTTTTCCAGGAAGTTTTCGCCTGCTGAGCGAAATTATGATGTGGGCAACCGAGAGTTGCTGGCCATGAAGTGGGCATTCGAGGAGTGGCGTCATTGGCTTGAAGGAGCTAAGCATCGCGTGGTGGTATTGACTGATCATAAGAACTTGACTTATCTCGAGTCTGCCAAGCGGTTGAATCCTAGACAGGCTCGTTGGTCGCTGTTTTTTGCCCGTTTTGACTTTGTGATTTCGTACCTTCCGGGCTCTAAAAATGTGAAGGCGGATGCTCTGTCTAGGAGTTTTGTGCCCGACTCTCCGGGTTTGTCTGAGCCGGCGGGTATCCTCAAGGAAGGAGTAATTGTGTCTGCCATCTCCCCTGATTTGCGGCGGGTGCTGCAAAAATTTCAGGCTAATAAACCTGATCGTTGTCCAGCGGAGAAACTGTTTGTCCCTGATAGGTGGACGAATAAAGTTATCTCTGAGGTTCATTGTTTGGTGTTGGCTGGTGATCCTGGAATCTTTGGTACCAGAGAGTTAGTGGCTAGATCCTTTTGGTGGCCATCTCTGTCGCGGGATGTGCGTACTTTTGTGCAGTCCTGTGGGATTTGTGCTCGGGCTAAGCCCTGCTGTTCTCGTGCCAGTGGGTTGCTTTTGCCCTTGCCGGTCCCGAAGAGACCTTGGACACATATCTCTATGGATTTTATTTCAGATCTTCCCGTTTCTCAAAAGATGTCAGTCATTTGGGTGGTCTGTGATCGCTTTTCTAAGATGGTCCATCTGGTACCCTTGTCTAAATTGCCTTCCTCCTCTGATTTGGTGCCATTGTTCTTCCAGCATGTGGTTCGTTTACATGGTATTCCAGAGAATATCGTTTCTGACAGAGGTTCCCAGTTTGTTTCGAGGTTTTGGCGAGCCTTTTGTGGTAGGATGGGCATTGACTTGTCTTTTTCCTCGGCTTTCCATCCTCAGACTAATGGCCAGACCGAACGAACCAATCAGACCTTGGAAACATATCTGAGATGTTTTGTTTCTGCTGATCAGGATGACTGGGTGTCCTTTTTGCCTTTGGCTGAGTTCGCCCTTAATAACCGGGCCAGCTCGGCTACCTTGGTTTCGCCATTTTTCTGCAACTCTGGGTTCCATCCTCGTTTCTCTTCAGGACAGGTTGAGTCTTCGGACTGTCCTGGTGTGGATACTGTGGTGGACAGGTTGCAGCAGATTTGGACTCATGTAGTGGACAATTTGACCTTGTCCCAGGAGAGGGCTCAATGTTTTGCTAATCGCAGACGCTGTGTGGGTCCCCGACTTCGTGTTGGGGATCTGGTTTGGTTATCTTCTCGTCATATTCCTATGAAGGTGTCCTCTCCTAAGTTTAAACCTCGTTTCATTGGTCCGTATAGGATTTCTGAGGTTCTTAATCCTGTGTCTTTTCGTCTGACCCTTCCAGATTCTTTTTCCATACATAACGTATTCCATAGGTCATTGTTGCGGAGATACGTGGCACCTATGGTTCCATCTGTTGACCCTCCTGCCCAGGTTTTGGTGGAGGGGGAGTTGGAGTATATTGTGGAGAAGATTTTGGATTCTCGTGTTTCAAGACGGAAACTCCAGTATCTGGTTAAATGGAAGGGTTATGCTCAGGAAGATAATTCCTGGGTTTTTGCCTCTGATGTCCATGCTCCCGATCTTGCTCGTGCCTTTCATGTGGCTCATCCTGGTCGGCCTGGGGGCTCTAGTGAGGGTTCGGTGACCCCTCCTCAAGGGGGGGGTACTGTTGTGAATTCTGTGGCAGAGCTCCCTCCTGTGGTCACAAGTGGTACTTCGGCTGGTTCTCTCTGTGAGCTTCTGTTGGTGGAGGAAAGTGGTATTGCGGCTTCTGAGTTTCCTACCTCAGGTGATGTGGTGAGGTCGTTAGGTACTGCTCTACTTAACTCCACCTAATGCTTTGATCCTGGCTTCCTGTCAATGTTCCAGTGTTGGACTTGTTTTTCCCTGGATCATTCCTGTGGCCTGCTGCTCTGCATAGCTAAGTTCTTCTTTGCTATTTGTTTGCTATTTTTTCTGTCCAGCTTGTCTAATTGTTTTGCTGGAAGCTCTGGGACGCAAAGGGTGTACCTCTGTGCCGTTAGTTCGGTACAGAGGGTCTTTTTGCCCCCTTTGCATGGTTTTCTTTAGGGTTTTGTGTAGACCGCAAAGTTATCTTTCCTATCCTCGCTCTGTTGAGAAAGTCGGGCCTCACTTTGCTGAATCTAACACCGATAATAACTGTAGAAATCTCTCTCCTGGGACCCCACATAGACCAAGGATCTTACCACATGAAAATGCCCCCTGGATTGGGCGCTACCCCCGACGCGCGTTTCGCTGCCGTTATACTGCTTTCTCAAGACATCCCCTTGAGAAAGCAGTATAACGGCAGCGAAACGCGCGTCGGGGGTAGCGCCCAATCCAGGGGGCATTTTCATGTGGTAAGATCCTTGGTCTATGTGGGGTCCCAGGAGAGAGATTTCTACAGTTATTATCGGTGTTAGATTCATATGGTTCCCTGGGACACACTTCATCTCCACCCTTGTTTGCGGTAGGATGTGTCTCCCTTTGTTGCATTCATTACCTTCCCACATGCACACAGCCACAGTGGCCACACTTGCAGGACGTGGGGTGTGTAGGTTGTTTTGCCATTAGGGGTTTTTTTTTTTCTCCGCTCCTGGGGGTCGCTTAGGAGATTTAGGATCTTATTTGTGTCATATTTGAGTACGGTTACATTTGGTCCACACTTTATATATCTACATGTATGTACATCTGGTATTTTTCATTGGTGTTTTTTAATTGTGTGTTAATCTTTTTACTAGTTTTCTAATAAATATGTATCTTTTTCTAAAAACTCCCGTTGTCCTCCTATATTCAACTCGTGATCATGTAGCGGCCTCACGAGACTGCTACGTCATCATCTCGCGAGACCGCTACGTGATCTCGAGTCATTGTCGCAATGCATTCTTGGGACTGGAGCATCGCCACGAGCGGAAAAGGGTACCGCGGACACCGGAAGGTGAGAATATAATGTTTTTTTTAATTATTATTTTTAACATTATATGTTTTTACTATTGATGCTGCATAGGCAGCATCAATAGTAAAAAATGAAGTGTTGTTTAAATCCCGCCCCAATATCGCTGATTGGTCGCGGCCGGCTGGCTGAGACCAATCAGCGGCCCGGGATTTCCGTTACGGAAGTTACAGACAAACAGACAGAAGTACCCCTTAGACAATTATATATATAGATACGTAATATGTTGTGTCCCTAATTTTGATGCGGGCCACGACGCTGAGCCTGCATCTTTCCCCGCACATGTCCACTGATTTACTGATTTAATCAGCTATTATGTGTGTTTAACAGCTGCAGGAGGAGTGGTGCTTCACCTGCAACTGTTAACCAATTAAATCCTGCTGTCAATATCTGAAAGTGGGACTTAACACATGCCAGCTATAAACACATCATTAATCCCACCCATCAATGTCCATGTCATGTGATCGGTGGGGTGCCGATGGGTTGTCATGACAGCTGGGGGTCTGTTGATGACCCCCCTGCCAATCATTATGATACTCCTGTGAACACTGGCCCTCGGCTGGCATTCATAGGAGATTGTGATTTTGGCTATACATTGAAGTGCTGAAGCCCTGCAATGTATAACTCAGGCGATCAGATGATCGCAGCTTCAAGTATCCTAAGGGGACTATTAAAGACAGTCAAAAGGAAAAAAAAAACAGATTTCATAAATATGAAAATAAGAGAAAAAAACAAAAGTTCTAATCACCCCATTTTGCCCCTTTGAAAAACAATTAAAATATAAAAAATACATATATTTGATATCACTGCATTTGTAAAGGTCTGTTCTATCAAAATATGAAGTAAATTAATCTGATCGGAAATCAAAGTAATTAGAAACAAAATCAAAACGCCAGAATCACATATTTTTTTGCGGTTGAAGCATTGCAATAAAATGCAATAAGAGGCAATCAAAATATTGTATCTACCCCAAAATGGTATCAGTAAAAATGTCAGATCAGGGCACAAAAATAAGCCATGACCCATTCCCAGATCACAAAATACGGTGATGCTACCGGTCTCAAAAAATGTTGACAAATGCAAAAACCTTTCTTCATACAAATTTTCCCCCAAAAGTCACCACTTAAATAAAAAGTAAACTATACATGTTTCGTATCTACATACTCATACTGACCTGAGCAATCATATTGCCAGGTTAGTTTTACTAAATATTGAATTTGGTAAATAAAAAAAAAAACAATTGTGGAGTTGCACTTATTTTGCAATTTCACCGCACTTGGAATTTTTTTCTGTTTTCCAGTGCAATATGTGATAAAATCAATGGTGCCATTCAAAAGTACAACTCGTCCTGCAACAAACAAGCCCTCCTATGGCCATATTGATGGAACAATAAAAAAGTTATGGCTCTTAGCAGAAGGTGAGTAAGAAAAAGAAAACGAAAAAACAGAAAATGGTCTAGGGTGAAGGGATTAATGTTTGCTTAGATCCAAGCATCTGCAAGATACTGCTGCATTCTTGTGCTTGCTTATGTATTGCATTTATAAGTTTTGCACCCCATTAGTTACTTATGAAGTGGTGGCTAACTTTGTTTAATTGCATTCTACTGTTGGAGGATACCTGCTCAATGTTTGATTAAAACAGAGTATAAGGTTGATTTTACAGATCCTGAGCTAATCAAGGTCTCATTGTTCTAGCAAGTCTAAATGTACATACATAGGTATGCAATGGTTTGTATATTTATGTATGTGTGTATGTAGAGTTCAAACCAAAAGTTTAAATACACTATATATAAAGACATATATACATGTTTTTCTCAATATCTGTCATGAAATCAGAATAAACCTTTCCTGTATTAGGTCAATTAGGGTAGGTGCACATTGTCCGTAAACGCTGCGGGTTGAACGCTGCATACCTCCGCAGTGTCCTACCCGCAGCATCCAAATGTAACAGCTTAGTGATTGGGATTTCAAGAAATCCCATGTCCACTATGCATCAAGAGACACTCACGGCTCACCTGCGGAGACAGGCATGTGACGTGTCTGTCCAGAATGCAGCATGTCAATTTATCTTGCGGAGATGTGAGTCTCCACAAGGTAAATCTCATCCGTACAATGTATTGGACGTGGTGATTCTTCACCATTCAATAAACACATGCGGAATCACCTGCCTTCAAAAGCTGGCAGCGCTTTGGACACAGGGGACATGTGCTGCGTCCAAAGCGCTGCCAATTACTGAACGTCTGCACATAAACTTAGGATTATCATAATTATTACGGTAAGTCAAAATTTTACATACATTTCATTAGTATTTGAAACAATTGCCCTTAAACTGTATGTACAGTGGCATGTAAAAGTTTATTACAAAAAGGAACGTATTAGGCAGCAGTACCCCATAGTCAGATCCTGTAGTGTGTTAGGCATTTTTTGAAACTGAGTGTTTGTGATTTTTTGAAACTGAGTGTTTTTGGTTCTACTATGCACTTTTGTGTCTTCAAGTTTCTTCGTGGTGTGTGAGCATGTTCCTACAGACTTGTTCACTGTGCGAGTAGCCCATGTGTTCCTGTTTCCATAATTGTTCTCTTGTGTCTACAAGACTGGGGAGTTACCCACCACTCCTCTTGGGCTATCTGCACAAAAGTTGTTCCACTCAGCATGTCCACATGGACTTTTCCTCTCTGAACCCTGTTCACACAGGCAATATACAGATGATCAGGTTTTTAAATACATCAGATAGGGATTGCATACATCAGTTAGGACTGCTCTGATAAGGGTATACCGTGACGTTTGGTGGAGCAGCTTAGTATACATTTTTTGCAAAAAACGTATCAACCAAATACCCAGTTTTTTACATCTTTTTACTAGCACATGCGGATTACTGTGATTTTTTGAAACTGAGTGTTTTTGGTTCTACTATGCTCTTTTGTGTCTTCATGGTCAGTACCTAGTAGCACCCCGTTTTGCAAGTATCTCAGCTTGCAAACGCTTTTTGTAGCTAGACAAGAGTCTTTTAAGGGATTTTCATCCATTCTTCCTTGGAGAATTCTTCCAGTTCTGTGAGATTCGTGGGTCATCTTGCATGCACTGCTATTTTGAGGTCTAGCCACAGATTTTCAATGATGTTCAGACCAGGGGACAGTGAGGGCCATTCTAAAACTATCATCTTGCACCTTTTGAGGTAGTCTATTATGAGTAGAGAGTTGAGTGAATTTGTTCGGGTTCACTCTTAATAGGCAAGCTACACTCCCTGACAGAAGTTATGTTACTTATCCATGTTATGTAAATAAAGGCTTATAACCTGATGTTAAATTTATCCATTGGTTGCATAAATAATTCTTTTGAAAACTGAAACCCTCCGAAATCTGGTTTAGGTTAATAAAATAAATTGGCATCAATGCAGAAATATTGATCAGTTAATGGACACAGAATGGTCAGATTTTGGCAAGACAAAAGTTTTGTCGCCTGGTCATATAATGCACCCAATCCTAGTTTACATCATCACCTGGGCTCAGTAAATGATCGGTAATTAGTGTATGTTTTTTAAAAAGAAACCCAACACCCCAGACCTTCACTTGAACTGCAATTTGAGCTCTGACAACATGCCAAAAATCCACCCTGCATCCAAAGCTTGGATTATCAAGAGGCTGAAGACCAGATCCACTGCAAAGGTGGCTGGCACCTTTAATGTGTCTCAGCATCAAGTACAAAGAAATAAAAAAATATTTAAAGAGACTGGATGATGAGAGCATTATACTGCCTCTGTACAAATCCCTAGTTAGACCGCACATGGAGTACTGTGTCCAGTTTTGGGCACCGGTGCTCAGGAAGGATATAATGGAACTAGAGAGAGTACAAAGGAGGGCAACAAAATTAATAAAGGGGATGGGAGAACTACAATACCCAGATAGATTAGCGAAATTAGGATTATTTAGTCTAGAAAAAAGACGACTGAGGGGCGATCTAATAACCATGTATAAGTATATAAGGGGACAATACAAATATCTCGCTGAGGATCTGTTTATACCAAGGAAGGTGACGGGCACAAGGGGGCATTCTTTGCGTCTGGAGGAGAGAAGGTTTTTCCACCAACATAGAAGAGGATTCTTTACTGTTAGGGCAGTGAGAATCTGGAATTGCTTGCCTGAGGAGGTGGTGATGGCGAACTCAGTCGAGGGGTTCAAGAGAGGCCTGGATGTCTTCCTGGAGCAGAACAATATTGTATCATACAATTATTAGGTTCTGTAGAAGGACGTAGATCTGGGTATTTATTATGATGGAATATAGGCTGAACTGGATGGACAAATGTCTTTTTTCGGCCTTACTAACTATGTTACTATGTTACTATGTGTTTAACAAGCCCAGGCCCGCCAAATCCTGCAAGACAACTGCTCAGGAGGAATGTTTGTTGGTTAGAATATCCAAAGCAAACCACTCTTCCACTGCAGCAGAGTTCCAACAAGCCTGGTCACCTCAAGTCCCTGTGTCAACTAGAACAGTTTGTAGGATTCTATCTCAAAATGGCCTCCATGGTCAAATCAGTGCCCAGAAGCCAGCACTAAACAAAAGGCAAATAAAAAACTGTGGCATTTGCAAAGTCCCACAGCCTCCTAAATAGATTGACGCTGGAAAAGTGGCAGGAGGTAGATTTCTCTGATGAATCTTCAGTAGAATTACAACACAGCCACCGCAAATACTGCAGGAGACCTACTGGAGCACATATGGATCCAAAATGCACCCAGAAAACAGTTACATTTGGTGGTGGAAAGATCATGGTCTGGGGTTACATTCAGTATGGGGGTGTGCAAAACATTTGCAAGGTGGAAGGCAATATCAATAGCCTAAAATATCAAGAAGTATTAGCTACCTCTTATATTCCAAATCAGAAAAGAGGTCGAATTCTTTAGCAGTTTGGGGCTCCATGTCATACATCTATCTCTACAACAAAGTTCCTCCAGGCAAAAAAAATCAAGGTGCTCAAGGAATGGCCAGCCCAGTCACCAGACATGAACATCATTGAGCATGTTTGGGTAGGATGAAAAAGGAGGCCTGGAAGACAAAACCAAAGAATCTAGATGAACTCTGTGAGGCATGTAAGACTGCATTCTTTGCTAGTCCTGATGACTTCATTAATAAATTGTATGAATCATTGTTGAACCACATGGATGCAGTTATTCAAGCTCATGGAAGTCACACAAAATGTGACTCTAATAGCTCCACAACTTCATTCACCAATGTTATGCAACATATATTTGTATTTTAAGTTAATTATTTGTTTGAATATCACTTTACTTTCTGTGGGCAACAACACTTTTGTCTTGCCAAAATCTGACCATTCTGTGTCCATTAACTGATCAATATTTCTGCATTGATGCCAATTTATTTTCTTAACCTAAACCAGATTGCGGAGGGTTTCAGCTTTCAAAAGAAAAAGTTATACTACCAGTGGATGAATTTAACGTCAGGTTATAAGCTTTTATTTAAATAACAGGGATAAGCAACATAACGTCTGTCAGGGAGTGTATAGCACTTACCAAATAAGTTGCAGAGGAAACCTGGCTTCCTGGATCGCACCAGCTGATCAGCTGATTGGCACCGCAGCTGCATGTGTCGTGGCTGTGACACAGTCACAACACATGCATGGAAAGCCTGTATGTTGGGATAGACTCTGGTTCCCTCTTCAGCTTATTTGGTAAGCACTATAGCTTGCTGAATAAGATGGAACCCGAACAAATTCACTCAGCTCAAATTATGAGTTATCCATTTGTAGAAGCCATCTTCTCTTCAACTATAGCTTTTTTTTAAAGATGGTGCTATGTTTGCATCAAGAATTTGTTGAAATTTAATTGAATTCAGTCTTCCCTGTACCCATGAAATGTTCCCCTTGGCATTGGCGCAACACAACCCCAAAGCATGATGATCAAATCCCTATACTTAATGGTTGGCGAGATGTTCTTTTCCTGAAATTCTGAGCACTTTTTCTCCACACATATTTTTGATCATTGTGGCCAAAGAGTTCTGATTCAACCTTATTAGTCCAAAGAACTTGTTTACAAAAATGCACCAGGTTGGTTTAGATGTTCTCTTGCATACTTCTGATGCTGAATTTTATGGTGAGGATGCAGGAGAGGTTTTCTTCTGAGGATTCTTCCATGAAGGCAATATTTAAGCAAAATGGTCTCTCAAGAGTAGAACAATGTACCACAACTCCAGAGTCTGCTAAATATTTCTGAATATCTTCTGCAGTGAAGCAGATTTGCATTTCTAGCAATCCTATGAGCAGCTCTCATTTAAATTTTGCTTGGTCTACCATACCTTATCTTGACCTCCACTGTTCCTGTTAACTGGCATTTATTAATTACATTTCAATCTGAGGAAAAGGCAATTTGAAAATGCTTTGCTTTCTTCTTATAGCATTATCCTTTTTTGTGGGCCTCCACCATTTTCATTTTCAGAGTGCTAGGCAGCTGCTTAAAAGTACCCGTGGCTACTGTTTTTTGGCACAAGTTTAGAGAAGGCTGGGTTTTCATAAAGCTTGAAATTACCTAATGATTATAGTGAACAAGCCATAACCCTAACAGGCTAATTAAGTTATCTGAGCACACAAATCTCCAAGGGTGCCCAAACTTTTGCATTGGCCCACTTTTCTTTTTGTAATTGTTTGCCTAAAATACATAGGAAATGTGTATTCTTTAACTTTAGCCTTTTAGAGATCATTTCATCTTCACCTTACTTAACTGTCACAACAAAGTAATTTTGACAAGGGGTGCCCAAACTTTTACATGCCACTGTATACAGCAGTCACAGAGTAACCTATGATTTGTATGTATAGCAGTCTCAGTGTGTCCTACACACGTGTCCATGTATGTGTGTACATGTGAATGTGTGTGTGTTTGCATGTGAGTGTGTATGTATGTATTTGTGTGAATGTATGTTTATAAATACTCATAAAGAAGCTATTTCCAAAGAGAACTTTCTAAAAATAATAATGTAAAATAAATAATCAGTAGTTTGAAGAAATATATCCAAACCGGTAAAATAACAAAGAAAAAAACAAGTTCTGAGAAGTCTGATTCTTCTATCAAGAGGAAGCAGCTGCAACAATGATATTGAATTCAGCCTGACTCTCAAAGAGAACCAACCAATCTCAGCACAGACAAATATTAGATTTGCCGAGGTCTGCTGACATCATTGAAAGAGATAAACATATTAGAAGGAGTGGAACAGCTTGTTGTTTGAGAGGTTGCCAAATAAGATAAGTGAGTGTCAAAGTGGAAAAAGTATATTGGTCGGCTGTGCTGAGCAGTCTGACATGGCAGAGGGCTGTGACTCACAGAAGTGTCATTCTAAACATAACTTGTCTGCAGCAAGTGGATTTAAACCCTTTCTACTTCCAAACAGCGGAGTCCAGCAGCTGCTTACAGCTGGAAACCGTGTGAAAGTTTTTAAAGTTTTCCAACTATAAATAGCCAGGATCTACATAATCCACCACTTGATTTACATCCATTTCTTACTCTCTTTACACTGACAGCCAATGTTTAATTCTATTTTATCAAGCAATTGTTGAGAAAGTTTACATGAACTGCGGCCAAACACAGATAAAACTTTAATTAGAAGTTCATTGGATTCTGACACCTAAAACAAGTGCATCGGTGTTTGACCCTTGGGCCAAGAAAAGCATTTATTTTGTGGCACAATTTTGGCAGCAAAAGCATTTTTGACTGTGTGGTATAATTTACCAGCTTAAGGGCTCCGGCAGCTACAATCCCATAAACAAATGAAGTGACAACATCAATGAATCAAACATCACTGTGTACATAGAATTGCATACTGTTTATCAAAGCTCCCTTCCAATAAATAAAAGAATCACCTTTTTAGCCAAAACATATATATGAAAATGACAGAAATTACAAACAAAAGTGAAAAATTAGGACCAAGAAAATCTTAAAAGACCTTTGTTCATAAAATAGCACGAGGAACGGATTTTTAAGGTGAGAATAAAGTGTGGTTGTTCACAGCACTGAGACCTATACATCTTTACTATTTTATTTGAGTTGTGCAAAAATATTCTCATTATCATGGTACTGTAGCCATGTTGAGATTTCATGGTCGCCAGATCAGAGCTCTGCAAACCTCCTCCTACCTGCTGGCGTCCCCAGCGCCTCTTCTGATTAGTAGGCCCATAATGATAACGTCATGTCAGGCCTAATATTCTGAAAAGCTGCTGGAGATGCTTACGGGTAGGAGGAGGTTCACAAGGCTCTTGTTTGTCGATTTTTAGCTACCGATGTATCCATTGATCCAAGGTCCTATAAATCTTTTTGCTTGAAGGGGTATTACCATCTCCAAGATCCTATCCCAATATGTAGTAGATGTAATAATAATAATATTAGCAAATACCTCCAATTAGAAATGTAGTATAGTTTTTCTGATTCTCTATGTCTCTTTCCTCATTTGCAGGCATTGCAGGACCTTGGGTATCCATGGTCACAACCACTAGCTACTAGCTGTAACTATATCAGTGGTCGTAACCATGGATACCTAAGGTCTTGCAATGCCTGCGCATGAGGAGAGAGACATAGCTAATCAAAAAACTATATTACATTTCTAAATGGAGGAATTTGATAATATTATTATTATTATTACACCTACTAAATATTGGGATATGATCTTGGAGATGGGAATACTCCTTTAACTCTACAATTTAACATTGTAGAAGTAAAATGTCACTAGCCACTAATAGCTAACTTGTGAGGTTGAGTCTCCTAGGACTGCACACAGGAGGTGGTCAGCCAAATGGCAATGTGAATAAATACACCAGGGGGAAATCATTAGTGTTTCTCAGTATTTCTTACCTGTGAGCAAATATCAATATGAGGCAAATGCAAAATTGGACAAAAACTTATAAAGCTGCATTTCTGTGTATGCCTTGTGTGTAATGTCAGTCTTTTCTGGGGATTTTACTAACTTATTATTGTACAGTTTTCTTCTCAGCATGTCTAGACTAAAGAGCTGTTTAGGAAGGGTTACATGTGGCACCCCAGGAGTTCAGGTACCACAGTGGTATTGCCTTCCTCTCCGGGAGGGTAATGCCATGCCTGGAGACAGGAGGAATCCCTTTGGCAGATAACCTTACATGCAACACATTCTGACTCCAGGCCAGATGGGGGAGCTCTACACTCGACTTGAGGGGAGCTGCTCTTTCTGGTCGGGAGGAGGAGTCAGTTGGAAGGCAGTGACAGTTGACAGGTGGTATCAGACAGGAAAGGAGCAGAGGAGAGATCCAGGGCTAGAGGAGGCTGCGAGTGGGCTTCCTTGATCCAGAGAGCAGAAACCGGATACCGGGAGCCCGAGGCTGTGGGTGAACTGCAAGCCCCCAAGCAGAATCAGAGGGCATAGGACTACATGTAATTTGCCCACACCACACCTGAGACACAGCAGCAATTTAGAGCCTGGAGTCACTGTGCCAGAGACCCCAAGTGAACAGCTCAGGCTGCCTGCCATGCAGGTACCTGTCCCAGGACAAGAGAGAGAAATGAGTACCTTGCTAAGACTACAGGCAGCAAGGAACCAGAAAGCAGCGCAGAAGTTTAGGGCCCCTAACCTGACCTGCCAAAGGGATCCTTGCTTGTTTTCAGGCTCCCTGGACTCCAGCTACACCTGTTACTGGTACCCTGGACTGAGGCAGAATACTATCTCAGTAAACCAGGTAAAGATTGCAGCCCTGTGTCCTCCAATTATTTGCGGCATTCACCATCCCTGCCAAATACAATGGGAGCCCTGGGGACACCGCTTCACCTGTGTGAAGCGACACCATCTGTGCTTCAGCACCATCACCCCAGAGGACCCCTTTAAGCAGCGTCAATCACCTCTGACCAAGAACCACAGATGGCATCACGAACTTTCCTTATCTCCACAACTCCTTTAAAGACAGCCCCTTTTACTTGGGTGCCCAGGGTCACGGACCGGGTCGCTGCCACCGTGACCACCCCTTTATATGTGACCGGACCCGGTACCGAGTACCACACTGCCCTGAAGGGCAACTCAACTTGGTGTCACGAACAGGATGGACCGACCCAGCAAACGGGTCTTATGTGCCTAAGAGACTGTGCTTAAAAGAGAGACTTTATTACATTTTATGCCAGAGACGCAAGTGAAGACGCTGCAAAGCCCTGGACGGAGGACCGGGAGAAGCACCCGACCGCACACAGAGGAACCACTGCAGACCGCACACCCAAGGGACCGCTACAGACTCCAGAAGAGAAATGTCGGGCCTCTATAAGGTTAGCAAGGGCACATGTCTGAGAAAAATTGGCAGCGGTCGCAGCCGCAGGCCCTATGATGCCCCCAGGCCCCACGGTGGGCACAGCCGCAGGTCCCATAATGCCACCAGGCCCTGCACTGCCCACAGCTCCTGCCAGCCGGCTGGACCCCACAGCAGTAACCACTCCCATAATGCCACTATCCATGCCTTATATACCAGGAGCGGCCTGGCTGCCACAATATTCTGGGGAGTCCCATACACTAAGTGACTTTAAGGAAAGGCTCTGCAGCCTATTTGAAGCATATGCTCTGACAGAGCATCAAAAGGTCAGCATCCTAATTGGCCAGGTAAGCATATTTGCCTGTTTTTGGTGTTTTTTTTTTTTAAAGCAGATACTTGCCAAACTTAAAAACATTTTTGACACCCGCACTGCTACAGAAATCAAAATGAGGTTTTTCAGGTGCAAAAAAAGAGCACAGGATAGCATATGGGACTATTCCCTTAATCTCCAGGAGGCACTACAGGCCATCAAACAAGTTGACCCTAACAGTGTGCAGGATGGGGACAGGCTCTTTAAAGAACAGTTCATTGAAGGGCTCCTATACAACACCCACAGGACTCAGTTACGCATCCTGGCCTTGCAAATCCTTGACCTGAACTTTGCACAATTCAAAGACAGGGCCATCCGGGTGCTGCATGGACCTCAGCCTAGCCGCACAGTGCCCCCTAGGTGTCTAGCCCTCATGTACCACCAGGAGGTGGCACCCTATCCTCAGGTCCTCGTTGAGGCTGACGCACAGATCCTGGATAATGATCCCTCCACAGAATTGCGCCTCCGGGTCCAGGAACTGACTACAAGCGTAGCTGCACTAGCCAGGACCGTGCAGTCCCTACAGGAACCCCCAAAGGAGAAGATCAAGCTGGCATCCAGACAGGAGGACATCCCCTGGCGATGACAGAAGATAATCCCACTGACCAGAGGAAGAGACAATGACCACTATCATCAGTACGGATGACCCATATGCCACCGCTGCAATCAGGAGGGGCACATAGCAAGGTTCTGCTATTTAAATGAGCGACCCCTGGGGCAAAGGGCCAACCCCCAGGAGTAAAATGACCAGGCCCAAAAAACTGGTGAGCCAAGTACGTCGGAGGACGACCGCTCCTCACCATTGTGATCGATGGCATCCCAATGAACGCTTTACTGGACACCGGCTCTCAAGTGACGACTATTCCTTACATTCTCTACAAATGGTATTGGGCTGACACAGATATTACCCGTGGCCCCGATAGTGATTTGACAATAGTAGTCAGTAGAGTTGAGCGACTTTTACTTTTTTCGGATCGAGTCGGGTTTCGTGAAACCCGACTTTGTCAAAAGTCGGGTCGAGTGAAATCGGCCGATTATTGCAAAAAGTCGGGGGCTGACTGAAACATGAAACCCAATGCAAGTCAATGGAGAATCAAAGTCGGCAGTGAGTGGAGGACAGGAAAACACCTACAGTGCCCATTTTAATGCCAAAAACAACAATTCTTATTACTTAAGCTGGTCAATCTTAATTTACTTTATAATAATAGTTAGGCATTGAAAACTGGGGGTCATTTGACTAAAGTTGTGGGGGGTTAGGGCTGGCTTAAGATTTTCGTGGGCCCAGGAAACGCGGAATACGTCATGGTGGTAGAGCAGGGAGAGGAAAGTATTTCAACTTTGCAAGTGCTGTGATCCTGAGCAAGCAGGGGGGCCCACTCGTTGGCACTGGCACAAGGCCCCTCATAGTACAGCAGTGTGTTTGATGGCAGGTGGCGCCTCCCACTGGCAGAGACACTTTTGCGTACTATGAGAGGCCCTGTGCCAGTGACATCACCAATGAGTATGTCCCCCCACCTGATGAAGGAACCTGCACTTTCATCTGCACCTTCCTCTTTGTCCCCGTGTAAGGTGGTATAGTATGCGGGAAAGGGAACCTGACTTTCAGCAGGGTCAGTGTTATGGCTGGCAATCAGGCAACACAGCGTGCAGTAATCAGCGCACATACAGAGATCTGGCAATAACCAAAAACAATAGGACGAGCTCCGAGACGTGGAATCTCTGTAGACTGCAGTACCTGATCTATCCTCACACAACTATAAGCAGCAGTGGATTGCGCCTATAACTACCTATGCAACTCGGCACTGCCTGAGGAGCTGACTAGCCTGAAGATAGAAATACAAGCCTGACTTACCTCAGAGAAATACCCCAAAGGAATAGGCAGCCCCCCACATATAATGACTGTTAGCAAGATGAAAAGACAAACGTAGGAATGAAATAGATTCAGCAAAGTGAGGCCCGATATTCTAGACAGAGCGAGGATAGCAAAGAGAACTATGCAGTCTACAAAAAACCCTAAAACGAAAACCACGCAAAGGGGCAAAAAGACCCACCGTGCCGAACTAACAGCACGGCGGTGCACCCCTTTGCTTCTCAGAGCTTCCAGCAAAAGTTAATAGCAAGCTGGACAGAAAAAAACAGAAAACAAACTAGAAGCACTTATCTAGCAGAGCAGCAGGCCCAAGGAAAGATGCAGTAGCTCAGATCCAACACTGGAACATTGACAAGGAGCAAGGAAGACAGACTCAGGTGGAGCTAAATAGCAAGGCAGCCAACGAGCTCACCAAAACACCTGAGGGAGGAAGCCCAGAGACTGCAATACCACTTGTGACCACAGAAGTGAACTCAGCCACAGAATTCACAACAGTACCCCCCCCTTGAGGAGGGGTCACCGAACCCTCACCAGAACCCCCAGGCCGACCAGGATGAGCCACATGAAAGGCACGAACAAGATCTGGGGCATGGACATCAGAGGCAAAAACCTAGGAATTATGTTCCTGAGCATAACCCTTCCATTTGACCAGATACTGGAGTTTCCGTCTAGAGACACGAGAATCCAAAATCTTCTCCACAATATACTCCAATTCCCCCTCCACCAAAACAGGGGCAGGAGGCTCCACAGATGGAACCATAGGTGCCACGTATCTCCTCAACAACGACCTATGGAATACATTATGTATGGAAAAGGAGTCTGGGAGGGTCAGACGAAAAGACACCGGATTGAGAATCTCAGAAATCCTATACGGACCAATAAAACGAGGTTTAAATTTAGGAGAGGAAACCTTCATAGGAATATGACGAGAAGATAACCAAACCAGATCCCCAACACGAAGTCGGGGTCCCACACGGCGTCTGCGATTAGCGAAAAGCTGAGCCTTCTCCTGGGACAAGGTCAAATTGTCCACCACCTGAGTCCAGATCTGCTGCAACCTGTCCACCACAGAATCCACACCAGGACAGTCCGAAGACTCAACCTGTCCTGAAGAGAAACGAGGATGGAACCCAGAATTGCAGAAAAATGGAGAGACCAAGGTAGCCGAGCTGGCCCGATTATTAAGGGCGAACTCAGCCAACGGCAAAAATGACACCCAATCATCCTGGTCAGCGGAAACAAAACATCTCAGATATGTTTCCAAGGTCTGATTGGTTCGTTCGGTCTGGCCATTAGTCTGAGGATGGAAGGCCGAGGAGAAAGATAGGTCAATGCCCATCCTACCACAAAAGGCTCGCCAGAACCTCGAGACAAACTGGGAACCTCTGTCAGAAACAATATTCTCAGGAATGCCATGTAAACGAACCACATGCTGGAAGAACAAAGGCACCAAATCAGAGGAGGAAGGCAATTTAACCAAGGGCACCAGATGGACCATTTTAGAAAAGCGATCACAGACCACCCAAATGACCGACATTTTTTGAGAAACGGGAAGGTCAGAAATGAAATCCATCGAAATATGTGTCCAAGGCCTCTTCGGGACCGGCAAGGGCAAAAGCAACCCACTGGCACGTGAACAGCAGGGCTTAGCCCTAGCACAAATTCCACAGGACTGCACAAAAGCACGCACATCCCGTGACAGAGATGGCCACCAGAAGGATCTAGCAACCAACTCCCTGGTACCAAAGATTCCTGGATGACCGGCCAGCACCGAACAATGAAGTTCAGAGATAACTTTACTAGTCCACCTATCAGGGACGAACAGTTTCTCGGCCGGACAACGATCAGGTTTATTAGCCTGAAATTTCTGCAACACTCTCCGCAAATCAGGGGAGATGGCAGACACAATGACTCCTTCCTTGAGGATACTCGCCGGCTCAGATAACCCCGGAGAGTCGGGCACAAAACTCCTAGACAGAGCATCCGCCTTCACATTTTTAGAGCCCGGAAGGTATGAAATCACAAAATCAAAACGAGCAAAAAATAACGACCAACGGGCCTGTCTAGGATTCAAGCGCTTGGCAGACTCAAGATAAGTAAGGTTCTTATGATCAGTCAAAACCACCACGCGATGCTTAGCACTTTCAAGCCAATGACGCCACTCCTCGAATGCCCACTTCATGGCCAGCAACTCTCGGTTGCCCACATCATAATTACGCTCAGCAGCAGAAAATTTCCTGGAAAAGAAAGCACATGGTTTGAACACTGAGCAACCAGAACCTCTCTGTGACAAAACCGCCCCTGCACCAATCTCAGAAGCATCAACCTCGACCTGGAACGGAAGAGAAACATCAGGTTGACACAACACAGGGGCACAGCAAAAACGACGCTTCAACTCCTGAAAAGCTTCCACGGCAGCAGAAGACCAATTAACCAAATCAGCACCCTTCTTGGTCAAATCGGTCAATGGTCTGGCAATGCTAGAAAAATTACAGATGAAGCGACGATAAAAATTAGCAAAGCCCAGGAATTTCTGCAGACTTTTTAGAGATGTCGGCTGAGTCCAATCCTGGATGGCCTGAACCTTAACCGGATCCATCTCGATAGTAGAAGGGGAAAAGATGAACCCCAAAAATGAAACTTTCTGCACACCGAAGAGACACTTTGATCCCTTCACGAACAAGGAATTAGCACGCAGTACCTGGAAAACCATTCTGACTTGCTTCACATGAGACTCCCAATCATCTGAGAAGATCAAAATGTCATCCAAGTAAACAATCAAGAATTTATCCAGATACTCACGGAAAATGTCATGCATAAAAGACTGAAAAACAGATGGAGCATTGGCAAGTCCGAACGGCATCACCAGATACTCAAAATGACCCTCGGGCGTATTAAATGCCGTTTTCCATTCATCTCCCTGCCTGATTCTCACCAGATTATACGCACCACGAAGATCTATCTTGGTGAACCAACTAGCCCCCTTAATCCGAGCAAACAAGTCAGAAATCAATGGCAAGGGATACTGAAACTTAACAGTGATCTTATTAAGAAGGCGGTAATCAATACACGGTCTTAGCGAACCATCCTTCTTGGCTACAAAAAAGAACCCTGCTCCCAATGGTGACGACGATGGGCGAATATGTCCCTTCTCCAGGGACTCCTTCACATAACTGCGCATAGCGGTGTGTTCAGGTACGGACAAATTAAATAAACGACCCTTAGGGAATTTACTACCAGGAATCAAATCGATAGCACAATCACAATTCCTATGCGGAGGTAGGGCATCAGACTTGGACTCTTCAAATACATCCTGAAAGTCCGACAAGAACTCTGGGATGTCAGAAGGAATGGATGACGAAATAGACAAAAATGGAACATCACCATGTACTCCCTGACAACCCCAGCTGGTTACCGACATAGAGTTCCAATCCAATACTGGATTATGGGTTTGTAGCCATGGCAACCCCAACATGACCACATCATGCAAATTATGCAGTACCAGAAAGCGAATAACTTCCTGATGTGCAGGAGCCATGCACATGGTCAGCTGGGCCCAGTACTGAGGCTTATTCTTGGCCAAAGGTGTAGCATCAATTCCTCTCAACGGAATAGGACACCGCAAAGGCTCCAAGAAAAATCCACAACGTTTAGCATAATCCAAATCCATCAGATTCAGGGCAGCGCCTGAATCCACAAATGCCATGACAGAATACGATGACAAAGAGCACATTAAGGTAATGGACAAAAGGAATTTGGACTGTACAGTACCAATAACGGCAGAGCTATCGAACCGCCTAGTGCGTTTAGGACAATTAGAAATAGCATGAGTAGAATCACCACAATAGAAGCACAGTCTGTTCAGACGTCTGTGTTCTTGCCGTTCTACTTTAGTCATAGTCCTGTCGCACTGCATAGGCTCAGGTTTACTCTCAGACAATACCGCCAGATGGTGCACAGATTTACGCTCGCGCAAGCGACGACCGATCTGAATGGCCAAGGACATAGACTCATTCAAACCAGCAGGCATAGGAAATCCCACCATTACATCCTTAAGAGCTTCAGAGAGACCCTTTCTGAACAAAGCCGCTAGTGCAGATTCATTCCACAGAGTGAGTACTGACCACTTTCTAAATTTCTGACAATATACTTCTACATCATCCTGACCCTGGCATAAAGCCAGCAGATTTTTCTCAGCCTGATCCACTGAATTAGGCTCATCGTAAAGCAATCCCAGCGCCTGGAAAAATGCATCAACATTACTCAATGCAGAATCTCCGGGTGCAAGAGAAAACGCCCAGTCCTGTGGGTCGCCGTGCAAAAAAGAAATAATAATCAAAACCTGTTGAATAGGATTACCAGAAGAATGAGGTTTCAAGGCCAAAAATAGCTTACAATTATTTCTGAAGCTCAGGAACTTAGTTCTGTCACCAAAAAACAAATCAGGAATCGGAATTCTTGGTTCTAGCATCGATTTCTGATCAATAGTATCTTGAATCTTTTGTACATTTACAACGAGATTATCCATTGAGGAGCACAGAGCCTGAATATCCATGTCCACAGCTGTGTCCTGAAGCACTCTAATGTCTAGGGGAAAAAAAAGACTGAAGACAGAGCTAAGAAAAAAAAATGATGTCAGGATTTCTTTTTTCCCTCTATTGGGAATCATTGGTGTGGCTCCTTGTACTGTTATGGCTGGCAATCAGGCAACACAGCGTGCAGTAATCAGCGCACATACAGAGATCTGGCAATAACCAAAAACAATAGGACGAGCTCCGAGACGTGGAATCTCTGTAGACTGCAGTACCTGATCTATCCTCACACAACTATAAGCAGCAGTGGATTGCGCCTATAACTACCTATGCAACTCGGCACTGCCTGAGGAGCTGACTAGCCTGAAGATAGAAATACAAGCCTGACTTACCTCAGAGAAATACCCCAAAGGAATAGGCAGCCCCCCACATATAATGACTGTTAGCAAGATGAAAAGACAAACGTAGGAATGAAATAGATTCAGCAAAGTGAGGCCCGATATTCTAGACAGAGCGAGGATAGCAAAGAGAACTATGCAGTCTACAAAAAACCCTAAAACGAAAACCACGCAAAGGGGCAAAAAGACCCACCGTGCCGAACTAACAGCACGGCGGTGCACCCCTTTGCTTCTCAGAGCTTCCAGCAAAAGTTAATAGCAAGCTGGACAGAAAAAACAGAAAACAAACTAGAAGCACTTATCTAGCAGAGCAGCAGGCCCAAGGAAAGATGCAGTAGCTCAGATCCAACACTGGAACATTGACAAGGAGCAAGGAAGACAGACTCAGGTGGAGCTAAATAGCAAGGCAGCCAACGAGCTCACCAAAACACCTGAGGGAGGAAGCCCAGAGACTGCAATACCACTTGTGACCACAGAAGTGAACTCAGCCACAGAATTCACAACAGGTCAGATTCTGGCTGTGTAGTGTGCAAGGGGAATGTAGTGGTCTGGGTCAATGTACCAGCAGACTCATCTAGCAGTGGCTGGGCAATGGGTAGGATGAGGAGGAAACACAGATAAAGGCCCAAAAAATAAAGTAGGCTAAATGCAGTTCAAAATTGGTAACAGGACTAAACAGGCAGCATTGCTTTGTTCAGTGGAGGACAACTGTAATGAGTTTCAGACACAGTTAGTAGGCCCAAATAATGAAGTAGGCTAAATGCAGTTGAAAATTGGTAACAGGACTAAACAGACGGCATTGCTTTGTTCAGTGGAGGACAACTGTAATGAGTGGCAGACACAGTTAGTAGGCACAAATAATAAAGTAGGCTAAATGCAGTTCAAAATTAGTAACAGGACTAAACAGGAGGCATTGCTATGTTCAGTGGAGGACAACTGTAATGAGTGGCAGACACAGTTAGTAGGCACAAATAATAAAGTAGGCTAAATGCAGTTCAAAATTAGTAACAGGACTAAACAGGAGGCATTGCTATGTTCAGTGGAGGACAACTGTAATGAGTGGCAGACACAGTTAGTAGGCCCAAATAATAAAGTAGGCTAAATGCAGTTAAAAATTGGTAACAGGACTAAACAGGCGGCATTGCTTTGTTCAGTGGAGGACAACTGTAATGAGTGGCAGACACAGGTAGTAGGCCCAAATAAAGTAGGCTAAATAAAGTTCAAAATTCGTAACACGAGTAAACAGGCGGCATTGCTTTGTTCAGTGGAGGACAACTGTAGAGAGTGGCAGACACAGTTATTAGGCCAAATAATAAAGTAGGCTAAATGCAGTTCAAAATTGGTAACAGGACTAAACAGGCGGCATTGCTTTGTTCAGTGGAGGACAACTGTAATGAGTGGCAGACACAGTTAGTAGGCCCAAATAATGAAGTAGGCTAAATGCAGTTGAAAATTGGTAACAGGACTAAACAGGCGGCATTGCTTTGTTCAGTGGAGGACAACTGTAATGAGTGGCAGACACAGTTAGTAGGCACAAATAATAAAGTAGGCTAAATGCAGTTCAAAATTGGTAACAGGACTAAACAGGTGGCATAGCTAGGTACAGGGGTGGGCTCCTCTGCTGAGTAGCAGACAGTGGTAGTAGGCGCAAAGTATTAACTGGTCTAAATGGAGGCCAGGGCCCCTGCATATTTTAACCATCATCTTTCATTTCAACAAATTTGTATTGGCAGTGCCATTGAAGGATTTAACAGCACAGACTACACAGTGGTGGAGCAGGGAGAGGTAAGTATTGCAAGTGGTAGATAACTGTTCGAGCTGGGGGGAACACTCTCTCGTGGGCGGCGGTACTGGCACAGCGCCCCTCATATTACGACAGTGTGTCTGACGTTGGTTGTGCACCACCACCGTCAGAGACACTTCATTGTACTATGAGGGTCCCTGTGCCAGTGCCATCACCAAAAAGTGGGCCCACCCATCTGTCCAAGCAAACGGCACTCGCACGGGTGCTTGCGCCAGGTGGTGACCACGGCCCTGTGGGGGGAGTCAGCCCATTTAGGGAGCTGTAAAAATGGCCTATGGTGGACATTCAGCAGCTGCAAATGGAGGAATTGGAGAAGTCAGTAAGAGGAGGCCAAAGCAAGACATTTTTCCAGCAAGCTACGTGTCAGCAGGGGAAGGTGGGGCAAAAAAATTTGAAATCCATGATTGGTTCATTTTAATGAAGGTTAGATCATCAACATTCTGGGTAGCCAGACGTGTGCTTTTTTTGGTCAGTATTGAACCAGCAGCACTGAAGACTCTTTCTGATAGCACACTAGCAGCAGGGCAAGCGAGCTCCTGTAATGCATATTCTGCCAATTCAAGCCAGGTGTCTATTTTAGATGCCCAGTAATCAAAGGGGAATGACCTGTGAGGGAGAACATCGATAAGGGAGGAAAAGTAGTTCATAAACATACTGGACAAATGCTGTCTCCTGTCACTTTGAATCGATGCAGCAGTACCTGTCATGTAAGCTGTCATTGCGAAATCACTCCACAAGCTGGTCATAAAACCCCTCTGTCCAATGCCACTTCGGATTTGTGCACCTCTAACACCTCTGCCATGTTGCCCCCTATGGCTCGTGTGAGAACCATCATCGCCGCTGTGTGCTGGGAATGCCTGAACCAAACGGTCTACAAGAGTTGCTTGTTTGGTAGCCAATATTTGCTCAAGGTTCTCATGTGGCATGACATTTTGTAATTTTCCTTTATATCGTGGATCCAGGAGGCAGGCCAACCAGTAATCGTCATCGGTCATCATTTTGATAATGCAGGGGTCCCTTTTTAGGATACGCAAGGCATACTCAGCCATGTGGGCCAATGTTCCAGGTGTCAATTCACTGCTTGTGCTGGGTTGAGGAGCCATCCAAGTGCCTGCCCGTGTATGTGTATCCTCCCACAAATTATGCTCCACAGCCTCTGAACCATGTGCAGTGTGGAGTTCCACCTTGTTTCAACGTCGATTATTAGGCGGTGCTGGGGAAGATTCAGTGATCGCTGATGGTTCAGCATACGGCTGGAGTGTACGGGCGACCGGCGGATGTGCGATCAAAGTCTTCGCACCTTCAGGAGCAGGGCTGGTAACTCCAGATAATTTTTGAGGAAGCACTGCACCACCAGGTTCAAGGTGTGAGTTAGGCAAGGTATGTGTTTAAGTTCTGAAAGGGCTATGGCAGCCATAAAATTCCTTCCGTTATCACTGACTACCTTGCCTGCCTCAAGATGTACACTGCCCAGCCATGACTGAGTTTGTTGCTGCAAGTACTCGGCCAATACTTCCGCGGTGTGTCTTTTGTCGCCCAAATACTTCATTTGTAACACAGCCTGCTGATGCTCACCACTAGCTGTTCGATAATGGGACACCTCGTGTGCAACACTGGCAGCTGCGGATGGAGTGGTCGTGCGATTGCTCTCTGTGGATGAGCTTTTGCTTCTGGAGGAGGAGGAGGCCCCTTTATAGCCCCTGTGATGCCACAGGAAGCATGCCAATCACTGTCATGCCCTTCTCTAAGATGGTGGGGACCGAAGCCCACACTCTGCGTCCTCCTTCATTGGCTAAAAAATGGCGCTGAAAGCATCATACGAAACGTGATTTTTGCGCGCAGATCGCCGACCTCATGGCCAATCCCACACTAGGATCGGGTTGGGTTTCATGAAACCCGACTTTGCCGAAAGTCGGCAAATTTTAAATTTGTCCGATCCGTTTAGTTCAACCCTAGTAGTCAGTAATGGTCAGTCTTTGCCACAGGTGGGGTAGAAAGGGGTAACCATTAAGGTAGGGCGAGTAGAATTGAAGGCCCAAGGAATGGTGATTGTTGATATTGACCGACGTCAATGTAACCCCATGATGACCATTGGTACTAATGTCAACAAACTAGGGGATTACCGGGTGGTCCTTGAGTATGAGCGGGTATTCAGCAAGCACCCACTAGATTTTGGGCAGGTAAAAGGGGTTCAACATCATATCCCCATGGGAAGTCATCCACCCTTTAAAGAGAGGTACCGGCCAGTACCACCAGCTCACTACCAGTGTGCCAAAAGTATGTTACGAGAGATGAAGGAGGCTGGGGTAATTAGAGACAGCTGTAGCCCCTGGGTATCTCCATTAGTCCTCGTCAGGAAAAAGGATGGCACAATGAGGATGTGTATTGATTATAGGCCGATAAACTGCATTACACATAAGGATGCATACCCGTTGCCCAGAATCGAAGAGTCATTAACTGCTTTAAAATCTGCTAACTACTTTCCCACCTTGGATCTCACCAGTGGGTACTGACAGGTTCCCATGTCAGAGGCGGATAAAGAAAAGACGGCCTTCACAATACTGATGGGTCTCTCGGAATTCAACTACATGCCATTCGGACAGTGCAATGCACCAGAAACATTTCAGAGGATGATGGAGTGCTGCCTCGGGCACAAGAATTTCGAAACCGTATTGTTGTACCTGGATGATGTCACCGTCTTCTCTAAGACATATGAAGACCACCTGAAGCACCTGGCTGAGGTGTTCGAAGCTCTGTCCAACTTTGGCCTGAAGGTAAAACCATCCAAAAGCCACCTGTTAAAGCCCAAAGTTCAGTACCTGGGCCATGTGGTAAGCGCCGAAGGAGTGGCACAAGACCCTGACAAGGTCACTGTGATCAGGGACTGGCCGAAACCCAGCAACATCCAAGCTACTACTGAAGGTTCATTAAAGACTTCACTAAGATAGCCGCACCCCTGCTAGACCTGTTAGTGGGCTAATTCAAGAAGACCAAGAGTAAGAATACTCTGTTTGAGTGGAACGACAGGCTTCACTCAGTTGAAGTTGCCTCTCATGTGAGATGAGGTTCTGGCCTACCCTGAATATGACCAACCATTTGTGCTGTACATGGATGCCAGCAATGTGGGGTTAGGAGCAATGATATCCCAGGTGCAGAAAGGCAAAGAAAGAGTTATTGCCTACACCAGCAGGAAGCTTCGTCCCACTGAAAGGAACCCTGAAAACTACAGTTCCTTCAAGCTGGAGATCCTCGCCATAGTCTGGGCAGTAACAGAGCGGTTCAAGCACTACCTGCCTTCCAACAACACTTGGACCACACGGAAACCTTGATAAGGTACTCACCGATCAAGGCCCAACCTTTGAAGCAGAAGTGTTTCAAGAGTCCTGCAGCCTGTATGGATATAAGAAGATCAGAGCAACACCGTACCACCCACAAACAAATGGTATGTGTGAACCAAGTGCTAATTGACCTGTTAAAGACCTTGCCTTTGCACGAAAGAATCTTATGGCCAGAGAAGTTGCCAGACTTGGTAGATTTGTACAATCACATCCCAGTGAATTCCACCAACTGCACTCCAGCCTACCTGATGAGAGGAAGATCTTGAAAATTACCTGTTGATCTAGATATTGGAGTCCTAACACCAGAAACTACTTCACCAGATGCAGATTGGGATACTGAGCGGCAACAGAAATACCGCCAAGTACAAGAGTGTGTGGACAGAAGCTTGTCCCAGGCAAGAAAAAAACAAGAGAAAAACTATAATTAATGTGCCCCTGCAATTTCCTTGTCACCAGCTGAACAAGTTCTAAAGTGAAAAAGGAGAATGCATAAGCTTGATGAGCAGTGGGAAGCAGAACCATATATCATCTTACCATCAAACTTTGATAATACTAAAGTGTGTCTAATAAGCAAAGATGGAGGAGAAACCTTGACTGCGGTATCTAGAGATCATCTTAAAATATGCCCTGACAAACTGAGAGACAAGGAAAAAGACCCAAGTACTTCTCAACCTATGGAAGAAGAGGAAAAGAGAATCCATACTGTTCTTGGAGATTTTCAAGTACATCAAGCCATAGTGATACCTGTTTTGACTTTTCCCCAGTTGGGAATACCAAAGGAAAATGTGACTCAAAATCATCCTGAAGCAGAAGAGACTCTAGACCAGCAGGTCAAGCAAGAGACGTCGCACCAGCCGTGGAACAAGATAATCCATCCTCTGCTATCAGTCAATCTGTCAAACCCATGGTGAATCTAAGAAGTCTCAGACAGTTACCTAGTTTACCTAGTTTACCTATACAACGCAGGCCTACAAGTAGCACAGCCACTAGTGGGTTCACAACAGCAGACATGTTAGACCAGGAACTACGCAGATCTACCCATAGTACCAGAGGTCAGATCCCAGCCCATAACAGGGACTGCTGTCAATAATTGTTATCTGTTTTAACCCCTTAATGACCGCCAATACGTCTTTTAACTGACCTGAGATATAAGAGAATAGCCTTCCAATACAGGTGACAATCCAGTAGCTGTCGGCTGTAAACTTGTTGTCAGCTGAAAACTTGCTGTATAAGCCACAATCGGTGTTTGCACCATCCAAATCTGTTTAACCCCTTAGATGCTGCTGTCAATAGTGACTACTTCGCTATAAATGGTTAACAGAGTGTGGGGGCTTCCTCTTTATCCCAATTGGTGCACTCAGATCATGATTTTGTGGTCCTGATGTTTGCGATGGCAATTCACAACCAAATAGCGGCCTGAGAGTCTAACAGCTGTTGTAACCTGTTCAGAAGTTAGAGACATTTAGGTGGTAAAAATGCACATTTTCATTTCTGTCATGCCAATTTGCATTAATTCCTGAAAATCACCTGAAGGGTTTATAAATTACCTGACAGCAGTTTTCAATATGTCAGGGGGTGCTGTTTTTAAAATGGCATCACTTTGGGGGGGTTCCCAATATATGGGACCTCTAAAGTCGCTACAAACATGGAAAGGTCCCTAAACAAATACATTTTGTAAATTTCCTTAAAAGAATGAAAAATTGCTGGTACATTTTTAAACCTTCTAAAAAGCTAACAAAATAAAAGAACACTTTACAAATGGTGCTGATGTAAAGCAGACATGAGGGAAATGTTATCTATTAATGTCTTTCTGTGGTATGACCATCTGGATTAAAGGGATAATCATTCAAAGTTTGAAAATTGCTAATTTTTTAACATTTTTCTCAAATTTCTGATATTTTTTTATAAATAAACACAAAACCTATTGACCTAAATTTACCATTATCATAAATTATAATGTGTCATGAAAAAACGTTCTCAAAATCACTGGGATTTGTTGAAGCGTTGCAGAGTTATTACCACATAAAGTGACACTGGTCAGATTTCAAAAATTTGGCTCCATCACTAAGGGGTTAAAAATGTTTGCTGATGCTTGTTGCAAATTTAAAATGGACAATAGGGTAATGGACAGTGGAATTGCCCAACAACTGTTATTGTACATAGTTGGCACCCTGGTTCTGCCCACATTGCCGGCGTGGGTAGTGCCTTGTTTTTTCACAGACCTGAAGCTAAAACTGTCTGGTGTGGTGAACACCGGGTCTGGATATACACCTTGCAGCCCGCCCAATCCTACGTTGGGGATTTATGATGGATGCCTCGCATCAGTACTATTGCTAATGAACAAGGACACCCTGCTATAAGACCAGTTATACTTTTGTAAATATGTTTGCAATGTTTAAGCCAAAAGTGCCTCCCGTAAGGGAAGAAAAAGTGTAACCTGTTGAAATGCCTTTTTCAAAATGTTTGCACGTATCTAACCTGCATGTTTAGGTTTTCTTTTCCCAGTCCGGGAGTACTGGATTTAACAGGGGAGAATGTGGCACCCCAGGAGTTCAGGTACCTCAGTGGTATTGCCTTCCTCTCGGGGAGGGTAATGCCATGCCTGGAGACAGGAAGAATCCTTTTAGCAGGTAACCTTACATGCAGCACATTCTGACTCCAGGCCAGAAGGGGGAGCTCTACACACGACTTGAGGGGAGCTGCTCTCTCTGGTCGGGAGGGGGAGTCAGTTGCTAGGCAGTGACAGTTGACAGTTGGTAGCAGACGGGAAAGGAGCAGAGGAGAGATCCAGGGCTAGAGGAGGCTGCGAGTGGGCCTCCTTGAGCCAGAGTGCAGAAACAGGGTATTGGGAGCCCAAGGCTGTGGGAGAACTGCAAGCCCCCCAGCAGAACCAGAGGGCATAGGACTACACGCAAATTGCCCACACCACACCTTTATGCACCTCTGACCGACAACCACAGGTGGCGTCACGAACTTTCCTTATTTCCACAACCCCTTTAAAGACCATCCCTTTTACTTGGGTGCCCAGGGCCACAGACCGGGTCGCTGCCACCGTGACCACCCCTTTAATTGCGACCGGACCAGGTACTGAGTACCCCACTGCCCTAATGGGCGACTGCATTACACATGCAAGGAGGTCTATCAAACCTCTCACTGCAGTCAATTACAATTGTTTTTAACACAATCACTTTTAATATGTGTGTGTTATATCATGTACTGTGTTGTAATCCTTAGAATGTTTGTCCAGGATTAGAAAAACATATCTGCTTTTTCAGAAACAGCGCCACCTCTGACCCTGCGTTGTGCATTGTTTTGAAACTCAGCTCATTTACTTCAATGCGAAGCTGTAACATCAGACACAATCTAGTTTTTGAGATACTAATTTTTTTTTATAGAAAATAGACATGTTTTTCTTTTTCTAGACCAGGGGTCTCAAACTCAGTGGGTAAAATGGGCCACACACAGAAAAAATTTGAATAGGAAGTGTGGCGTTCTTTGCAGGAGGTTACTGTCGTGCTGCAGCAATGCAGGTATGTGCAGACTCCATGAAGGAGAGTGGGTGACAGAAAAAGAGGTCACACTTGCCACACCGCAGCCCAGTGCAAGCTGTACTGCGCCACCAGGTGGCGACAGAGAGTGGTCAAAACAAGCCGAGTCCGTAACAGTCGGTAAGCGTACAGTTGACAGGGGAAAACAGAACTCGTGGTCAATATACAAGCCGAGGGTCCGAACCAGCCGGGAGCAAAGGTACCAGAGACGTGAGACAGAGATCGGAGTCAGAGTAAGCCAAAAGGTCAAAAAGCCAGACAGACGTGTGGTAACAAAAACAGGAAGCAGGAGACAAAGTCAGAGTCTTAGCCGGGTCACAAACAGAGGGGATACACACCAGAGTCAAACTAGGTCGGGTACAGGAGACAGGTCAGGTACAGGTAAGGGAGGTCAGAGGCAAAAGGAACACAGGGGTTTCACAGGTAGCAGTCTCAGCAAGCCCAAAACTATCACTGACACAAGCTGCCAGCAAGAGAACCAATAAATAGCCACTCCCAAATCAAAGAGAGGCAGGAATAGTTAACCCCACCATGACCAGGCCGGAGCAGGAGAAACATGGCAAACTCCGACCCGGATCATGACAGTTACATTTTTATTGATACCATTATGTTTCTATATGGTAGCATTGTTACGGAAGCAGGACAGTAACAATGCAGTCAGTGACATGACAAGAATCTGCATAACTAATCATATGCTAGATAGTTGCAAATCAAATTTATGTATGAGATAGCCAAGATGACTGTCTATAAAATGATGGTAAATTCACGTTCGAAGCAGTAGTGAATGCTGAGATACGGAGCCTGAAAGACAAAAGTTCAAAATATTGTTAACCTTTTGCTATCAGTATAAATAGTATGAGGTTAAATCCTGCTAAATCTATGTTCAAATATTCAGTATTTGGTCAGTATTTTACCTCAGTATTTGTAAGACAAAACCAGGAGTGGGTAATAAATACAAAAGTGGTGACATGTTTCTATTATCCTCTGACTGTCCCACTCCTGGTTTTGGCTTATAATTAATAATGTACAATACTGATCGTATACTGAACATGTGAACATGGCCTTAAAGGGAAACTGTCACCCCCAAAATCAAAGGTGAGCTAAGCCCACCTGCATCAGGGGCTTATCTACAGCATTCTGCAGTGCGCAAGCGCTAGGAAAGGTCAGAGAGGCCCGGCACCTGCGCACTGCAGTAGTTTGCTCTGCCCTCAACAAGGCAGACAAAATACGCCAGAGCCGCAGCGTGAAGACAAGAAGAGGACGTCATCATAAGAAGATGGGAGGCCCCACACCGGACCGCAATGCCCATCGGATAGGACCGCCTCTGAGTGAGTATAATCTAACCTTCTTTTCTCATCTTTCAGGTTACATCGGGGGCTTATCTACAGCATTCCAGAATGCTGTAGATAAGCCTCTGATGCAGGTGGGCTTAGCTCACCTAGGATTTTGGGGGTGACAGATTTCCTTTAAGGGCGTGTAAATCATACCAGCGCAATCCGATTAAAAAAAAGGGATTGCTCTCTGACCAATGTTATTCAATGAGGCAGTACAGATCTGCATATTTTTCTCATCTGTATTTAGTGTGAGGAAAAATTTGCAGCATGCTGCAATATGACTCCAAAATCAGTATAGTGTGAGAAAAAAATCAGATGTCATATGAACCATCAGTGCAGCATCTGCTTTTTACAGATACATTACAATTCTGTGAGATGGGAACTGTAAATGGTCGTGTAAATTAATAGCGGATTGTGAACAGATAGCACACGGATGACCTGTGAGAAAAAATTGTCCCACTGTCCTGGATGAGAATGGGACTGATTTTTTTGTAGATGCTAGTGTGAACCCAAGCATTAGGTAACAGTCTAGCACATGGAATCTGATGTGAGAGCATTTGCTACGATATGCTAATGACTCTCGTCTCCTTCTCTGCTGTAAATGAGAGTCGAGCATCAGTGTTCTGTGCTCTGATCCTCTCCCATGAGAGAATCAAAGCACAGGTGCGGAGAAGACGGAGAAAGTAATTTTTGCTGTATCGGCATAAGCAGGGCCGTATTTAGAGTTTCTGCTGCCCTAGGCAATTTTAGTGCTGCCTCCCCCATTGTTGAGTATGACACTATCGGCAGTGAATTTGGCAAAAATCGCTGATGTGAAAGTAGCCTTTTGCAGCAGATACGGCAGTTTTTCCGCATCTGCCACGTAACGGATCACTTACGGCAACACTGCATTCGGCCTCATTCATTCCCTATGGGACTTGCGGACATGTGCAGTAGGGATAAGCGGTGTTTGAGTCGAACTGTTTGACAATTTCAAATTTGAGCTGTTTTGGGCGCTGTTTGAGTCGTTCGTCGAACTCGAACAATTTGCTTAAAATTCGGCTGTTCGAGTTTGTGTTCGATAACTGTTCGTTCACCAAAAGCTTAACTTGATTTGCACATTATAACTGTTTATTATTGTTAATAGACTGTTTCAGTGTATAGTGGGAGGGGGGGCAGGGGTAGATCTGTGCTGAAATAATGCCGAACTCCATTTTTTTCCCCGCATTTACAGTGGGGTGGTGCAGTCTCTCAGCCAATCAGCAGTGCACACACACATAGCAATGTGCATGGTGCATGTAATGCACACAAGCAAGGGCATGTGTCATTGGCTGTGCATGTCACATGTCCTTGCCCTATAAGAACCACCCGTTTTCCCCATCGCCACCATTTCCTCACTGCTGCAGCTTAGTGTTAGACTGCACCGCTGCTGCTGCGGGCGCTATACAGTCAAAGAGTCTTTTTTTGGGAGCAAATTTTTGATAGATAGGTTTAGGGAGACGGGAGTCGCGACTAGTTGTAATATCAGCCCTTTTCAGGGTAGGTTACAGCAGTTCATAGCACTTTTTGACAGGCAGGTCTGTGCCAGTGCTGTGCAAGTGTTTTTCATAGCATTTGGTGTAATCTAACTCAGCCAATCCTTTTGGGCTAGTAGCATTGTCTGGTAGTCATCTGAGTAGCCCGCTTGTGAAGCTAGCTACATCGCCTGTGTATCTAAATTTTTACTGCATCTAACCCAGTAAATTTTTTGGGCCTAGTACCACAGTTTGGCCACTCAGTTCTGCTCAGTTTTCATCCATCGGTTGTTGTGCCAACAACTACAGATACAGAGTTGCCAATTAGTTAAGCATCAAAATGAGTGGCAAAAGGCTTGCTGCTGGTGGAAAGGGGAATAGGCGTGTTGGAAAGGGAAAAAACGGTTGTGTCTGTGGGGTACGTGGTAAAGCAACAGTAACATCTGCAGAAGAAAGACCATCTGCCAGCCAAAGTACCATTCCGCCTGGCGGACACAGAGTATTTCCGAGACCTTATGTCCGTCGCAGTGCCCCAGTACCAGATGCCCAGTCGCCACTACTTCTCAAAGAAAGCTGTGCCTGCGCTACACCAGTATGTCACACACAACATCACCGCTTCCTTGAGAAACTCTGTGTGTGACAGGGTGCATTTCACCACAGACACTTGGACGAGTAGACATGGACAGGAGCATTACATGTCGGTGACTGGGCACTGGGTAACTATGGTGACATCAGGAGAAGGGTCTGCTGCCCAAGTCTTGCCATCCCCACGAGTTGCTCATTGATCCTCTGTATCTAGAAGTTCCTCCACTGCTTCTGCCTCTTCAACCTCCTCTCGGTCCTCCACCTGCACCCAAAGCCAGTCTGGTAATGCCACCCGCATTCTAACTGCACAGAAGGAATCCTGCACACCTCCTTACTATGCTGTCACCAGGGCTCAATGACATCAGGTGGTGTTTACATTGAAATGTCTGGGAAATGTGAGTCACACAGGTGAGGAGTTGTGGTCAGCTCTGGAGACAGAATTCCATCAATGGTTGTCTCCACTCAACCTGCAGCCAGGGAAGGCCATGCGCTACAATGCTGCAAACCTGGGTGCAGCCCTTCTCTGGGGCAATGTCACACACGTGCCTTGTATGGCTTACGTTTTAAACCTGGTTGTCCAGCAATTTTTATCCAACTATCCTGGATTAGATGGGCTTCTGCAGAGGGCACGGTTGCTATGTGCTCACTTCCACTGTTCGCATCCCGCAGCTCAACAACTTACATCTGTACAGAAGTCGTTGGGCCTGCCAGTTCACCGGCTGAAATGCGATGTGCCCACATGGTGGAATTCAACTCTGCACATGTCGCAGCAACTGTGGCAGCACCGGAAAGCCCTGGTGCAATACATTATGACGTATAGCCTGGGTCAACGAGATTCAGAGGTGGGGCAAATCACGCTGCAGGAGTGGTCTCAGATCAGGGACCTATGCACCCTTCTGCACTGTTTTGAAATAGCTACGAAGATGTTTAGTGCGGACAATGCCATTATCAGCATGACTATTCCGGTGATTTACATGCTGGAGCACACCTTAAACAGTATTCGGAGTCAGGTGGTGGAGCAAGAGGAGGAGGAGGAACAGGAGTAGTCATATACAGAAGGGATAATATCTCCAAGGTCCAGACGGTCAGCAGCACCAAGGCGGCTGGCATTGGAGGCTGGGGAAGAGGGATTACCGAGGGCGCATGGTAGCAGCCAAACTGTTGAGGAAGTTGCAGGAGGCGAGGAAGAAGTGGAGGACAAACTGGCACTGGGCATGGAAGACTCATCAGATGAGGGAGACCTTGATCAAATTTCTGTTGTGTGAGGTTGGGGGGAGAGGGCAGAGGAAGGAAGCATGATTCTCACCTTGTCGTCACCAAGACAACAAGGACTTGGCCCTCCTGGGTGCGCAAGACACATGAGTGCCTTCTTGCTGCTCTACCTGCAACATGACCCTCAGATTGTCAGAATCCGAAGTAATGCCAACTACTGGGTTGCCACACTTTTACATCCCCAGTAAAAAAGTAAATTTGCCGAAATAATTCCTGCCATTTAAAAGGATTCACGCATACAGGAGTCTCAGCAGAGACTTTTACTGAATCTTACATCTGCTTTTCCACAAAACACCAGTGGTGCACATAGTGAATCTCTAAGTTCTAACTTGCCAACCGTGGGACTATTGAATCATCACTCAAACTGTAACAGTAACATCGTATCTGGTGGTAACAGCAATTTTTTCCAATCGTTTCATGATTTTTTTAGACCATCCTTTGCAAGGCCACAGGAGACAAGAAGTCTGACGCATAGCCAACGCCTAGAGAGGATGGTACAGGAGTATCTCCAAGATAACATCGATGCCATGACTGTGGAACTGGACCCTTGCTTACTTTGGGCTTCCAATCTTGAAAAATGGCCTGAGCTCGCCACTCACGCCTTGGAGATCTTGTTGTGCCCCGCAGCCAGCGTTCTCTCTAAACGTGTGTTCAGCGCTGCTGGTGGTGTGCTGACAGATAAGCGCACGCAGCTTTCCAGTGACAATGTAGACCGACTAACGTTCATCAAGATGGACAAATCCTGGATCCACAAGGACTTTTCTACCCCCGTGTCATCCTGGGGAGACTAAAAGCTTGATAATTTTTGAAAATCACCTCACCAACCGGTTTAAAAAACTCTGGCAAAATTGATGCCACTTAAGTGATGTCTGTGGTCGAATTTTTGGAAAAATGGAGACTCTTTTTGGAGTCCTCTTGCTCTGTTTTGCATGATGTTTCCATCATCAATTCCAGGTGGGTGGGGTCGTCTGCAGAGTTCTTTACTCATACTATGGCCTGGGATTCAGAGGTCTGCTCCAAAGCTTCAGTGTCTGCTAGTCAGCAGAGTAGCCCACCCATGAAGCAAGCTACACCACCTGTTTATCTAAGTACTACTTTTTAACTGCATCTAGCCCAGGAAATCCTTTTGGGCTGGTGGACAGTCATGTCAGCACAAGCATGCGATTTGTATACTTCTGACCACATTCCGACTAGACGTGCCCAACCTCGCTCAGTTCATTTTCATTGAGTGAGGCCACATATGTCTAGTCAGCACGTGACCGCATGAATGTGAATTGCCAGCATGAGAGAATCCTGACAGCGTGCAGTGCGCACTTTGAAAATTCAGAAGTCTGCAGTCACAAAGAATGACTGCAGCCTCATCACAAACCTGGACATCCCCTTTAAAGCTCCTAACATAAATAAAAACATGAGTGTTAGTTAGTATCACAAATAAAATTTACATCCAGGTACCTTATAGATGACGTCGTCTCTGGAGTCACTCTCCTTCTTTTCTTCATCTTTTCAAGACCCCATGATGAGTTTTCTCATCCACAGCATCTCTGCAAACTTCCATCTTCTCCGCTCTTTTGCAGAAAATCTCCACACGATGCCCTTAAAGATACAAGTGTCATAATAATGCTCATGAATAAAAAATTGCCTCTCACTATAGTGTCTGCACAAAATATGACCCCCACACTGTCCCTCTCATGGCACATGCTCTTCACACTGACCTCTCCTTTCCATACCAGCACCCTCTCCACACTGTCCTCTCATACTGTGTCCCCCCTATAGGGCCAAGTATTTATGCTGTACTCTGTCATCACAACCCCTTCCTTGGTATACTGTCCCCTCCTGGCTGTGCCCTTACACTGTCCCTCTATGCTACCCACTACTCATTTTCTATTCCGTGCCCACTCACTTTTCTCCCCCATACTGTCTCCTCACACTATTCCCCTCCCTCTTCATACTGTCTCCTCTCACATTCCCCTGTTCACCATACTGTTTCCTCATATATTTACCCCCTCACTTTCTAAACTGCCTGCTCACACATACCCCCCAACTCCACATTCTGTGTCTGCACACATCCCATCTCCCTCACTCCCCGAACTCTGTCCACATACATTTTTCACATCGCTACTCATACTGTGTCCGCATTCATTCCCCCACTCGCTCTTCAGTGTCTGCACCCATCCCCCATACTGTTTCCTCATATATGCCCCCATTCCCCATACTGTTTCTTCAGATATGCCCCCATTCCCCTTTACTGTTTCCTCATACATGCTCTCATTGTCCCATATTGTTTCTCCAGATATACCCCCAATCTTATATGCACGGCTCGACTCCCCCCTCCCATCTTGTATGCATAGCTCTGCTCCCCACGTCCCATCTTGTATGTATGGCTCTGCTCCCCCTGTCCCATCTTGTATGCATGGCTCATCCCCTCATCCCATCTTGTATGTATGGCTTTGCTCCCCCGTCCCATCTTGTATGTATGGCTCTGCTCCCCCGGTCCCATCTTGTATGAATGGCTCTGCTCCCCCATCCTATCTTGTATGCATGGCTCTGCTCCCCATCCCATCTTGTATGTATGGCTCTTCTCGCCCCTCCCATCTTGTCTATGGCTCTGCTCCCCATCCCATCTTGGATGTATGGCTCTGCTCCCCCCTGTCCCATTTTGTATGTATGGCTCTGCTCCCCCCTCTCCCATCTTTTATGCATGGCTCTGCTCCATCCTCCCATCTTGTATGCATGGCTCTGCTCCCCCTCTCATCTTGTATGCATGGCTCTGCTTTCCCCCATCCCATCTTGTATGTATGGCTCTGCTCCCCCTGTTCCATCTTGTAAGTATGGCTCTGCTCTGCACTCCCATCTTGTATGCATGGCTCGGTTCTCCCCAGTCCCTTCCCATCTTGTATGCATGGCTCCTCCTCTGTCCTGCTCCCGTCCTCCTCTGTCCTCCTCCCTTCCCCCTCTGTCCTCCTCCCGTCCTCCTCTGTCCTCCTGTCCTCCTCAGTCCTCCCTCCCATCATACTCACCTTTCTCCTCTGCTCTGAAAGTCCCTGCATCTCTGTTCCGGCCCTGCAACTTCTTCCTGTGTGAGCGGTCACCTGGTACCACTCATTAAGGTCATGAATATGCATCCATATTCATGACCTTCATGAGCAGTACCATGTGACCGCTCACACAGGAAGAAGCTGCAGTGCCGGGACAGAGATGCAGGGACTTTCAGAGTAGAGGAGAAAGGTGAGTATTAAGTCTGCAAGGAGGGAGGTGGGGTGGTGGGCAGGTGGGCGGGAGGGCGGTTGGTTGGTTTGGTCGGGAGGTTTGGGCGGGCGGTGACCCTGGACTTTAATTATAAAAAAAAACCACAACTTGCTCACTTGCCGCCCCCCCCCCCCCCCCACATCCTGGCGCCCTAGGCAGGTGCCCTCAAGTGCCTAGTGGCAAATATGGCCCTGGGCATAAGAAAATAAACGCAGATGTGAGCTCCCCCACATAATGACACTGGGGCGAGTGCTATGCCATGTTTTATCACATAGCACGCAGGCCATTTTATACGGTAGTGTGATCCCGGCCTTAGGAAAAGAATATTTAGCACATGCTCTGCCTCCAAGAAAATGCTCCAATCTGACAACTTATTCAAGTAAAAGTAAATAGAGATGAAAGAATATTTCATCTCCTCCATTTTATAAAATGATGATTTACATGTCGTCACTATGTCATTTACCATTGCTTTACGGAATGATTAAAGCACATAATGAAAGTGTTTTCTAAAATATCTATGGAGAAGCTAGTTTCTCTTCTGTATGTGCGTATTGGACTAATTGATGAAGAACCCAGAGAGTGACTGCCGTATAGTGCACAATTCTGTTCTAAATCAATGGTCTGATAAGTTTTCGACCATCAGAAGTATTGTATTTGTTCTACATTGTTAGATTTACTTGCCCATTGAAAGAGGTTGGTAAAAGTAGCATGAAGGGGCCTAGTCACGATGATTGCTGTATATAAATGTTGGAGCGTTAACCCTTTACCAACACCCAATGCATTTTGTTGGCATGTGCCAAAGGTCCGTAGTCTTCTGTGAAGTCTTTTGACATTCCCACATTGGGAATTTTTAAATAGCCAGGGAGAAAATAGAGGGTTTTTTATGAATGCTTAATGAGTGCTACATAATGGTTAGAAATGTTATATATGTATATATATATATATATATATATATATATCTCAAGGATATCAATGGAACTTCAGTACTGGTGTACATGATCATTGAACATTTGTGACATACAGAGCTGTTGCATTTTAGCAGACCCGGATTGGATGTATTGGTGACCCGTTCAACAGTCTATATCTGATACTTTTATAGATAGAATTCACTTAAAAATTTATAAGCACTATTTACCTGTGGATTTTCTGCATGTGATGTAATTCTAAAAGGAAAATCTGCACATTAAACTCAGCGTACTAGCGAGAGAAATTGACTTGTTGCCGTTTCTAAACCTGTCAGTTTGTGCAATGTGAAAAAAAGCACAGTGTCAGTGAGATTTCTACAAATCCCATCTGGTTTGCTGGAACTGTAAGAGCTTTAAAATATACAATGTCTAAACCTTACTAAAAGGGTAACTGAACACAACAGTGTCAAATTCCACAGAAAACCAAAAAGAAAACTAATAGCTAGTCATTCTAGCACCACTCCAGCATGGATGTTTTTTTATATCAGCTCTGGAGTGATGCTACTAATGTTAGTTTCCAGAGTTTAGTCTTATTCTTACCAGCCACTGTCTTCAGCTTATCTTGGTTCTGCTCCAGTCATGTGCTGCCATCTTGTAACTGCAACTTCTGACTGACTGGAAGACTTTAAGTAATGTTTGCAAGCTGTCAATGTAAGTCAATGAGAGCCTTGCACTGAGTTTTGACTTACATTGAGTTGTTACATCCAGATCGCCCCAACAAACACTGAAATGATATGCAGGTCAGAAACTGATGGAAACCGAAAGGAGTGGCGCCAGTCACAGCAGAAGATGGTGGTTGGTAAGTATAAGTCTAGGGACAGGGAACTGAATTTATTAACACCACTCTGACTCTGCAATAAAAAAAATGCTGGAGTGGTGATTAACCCCTTCATGACCTTGGGATTTTCCGTTTTTCCGTGTTCGTTTTTCGCTCCCCTCATTCCCAGAGCCATAACTTTTTTATTTTTCCATCAATTTGGCCATGTGAGGGCTTATTTTTTGCAAAACAAGTTGTACTTTTGAACGGCATCATTGGTTTTAGCATGTCGTGTACTAGAAAATAGGAAAAAAAATCCAAGTGCGGTGAAATTGCAAAAAAAGTGCAATCCCACACTTATTTTTTGTTTGGCTTTTTTGCCAGGTTCACTAAATGCTAAAAATGACCGGCCATTATGATTCTCCAGGTCATTACAAGTTCATAGACACCAAACATGTCTAGCCATTTTCCAATACCCGTAACGTCTCCATTTTTCTTGATCTGGGGTCGATGGAGGGCTTATTTTTTGCACGCCGAGCTGGTGTTTTTAATGATACCATGTGCAGACACGTTCTTTTGATTGCCCGTTATTGCATTTTAATGCATTGTCGTGGCGACCAAAAAAACGTAATTCTGGCATTTTGAAGTTTTTTCTCGCTACACCGTTTAGCGATCAGGTTAATCCTTTTTATGATTGATAGATCAGGCGATTCTGAACGCGGCAATACCAAATATGTGTAGGTTTGATTTTTTTTTATTGATTTATTTTGAATGGGGCAAAAGGGGGGTGATTTAAACTTTTATATTTTTTTTATTTTTTTCACATTTTTTTCCTTTTTTTTCCTTTTGCCATGCTTCAATAGCCTTCATAGGAGGCTACAAGCGGGCACAACTAGATCGCCTCTGCTACATAGCAGCGATCATCAGAGATTACAGAGAGCGCAAGGAACCTTTGCTGAAGGAGACAAAGAAGATTAAGACACAGCATTTAATCAGGAATTATAGTTAAATAAATTAACCTTCCAACTCCTCCACAGCCTCTCATTGCCATCAGAACAGATTGATTTGGATTTTCTTAATATTAAAATAGTAATTGACCACCATTGGCAGTTTCTGGCTGTTTTTAAAGTTTCTCCAGCCTTCGAACCACTGTATGAAAGTGCTTTTCAGATGTTAATAATTTAATCTAATTTATATTGTGTTTAACATGGTGAAAAAAAACAAACTGCAGGAAATCTTGCGCTGATGTAAAACTGGTCTAAAGGAGTCATCCAGGACTTAACATTTGAGAACCCATTTATAGCATATACTATGTATCGTACATTGTTTTGTTGAGTACTGTTGTTGTTTATTTCTTAAATGGTATAAGGGATACAGTGCAGTATTCATTAGCGGCCACTAAGCAATTAGCGGTGTTGCAGTGTTATGCCTCATATATTGCTTATATCCTTCCACGGCTGAACCCCTCTCCAATCTCGTACTGATGACCTAGCCAGTAGATTTTCAGTTTACACAGTTTTCTGACTAATTTTACAAATTATAAAACTGATCGGGTGAGTTCCCTATTTACTCCCACCAATATTGAAGCCTGGTGAATGGAGTCCTAGAGCACATTTAGCAGGAGCTTTCCCCAACGAACAATCCACATAAGGATATCCTAGAAGTAAAAAGAGCCATGGAGCCACTTTTTTGGCATCCAATGTATTCTGAGAAGTGTTTTCTAACTCTTTGGAAATATTGGAGTTACTTGTTATCTCTATCCATTGCCTATATCAAGCATAGATCCCTCTCCCACCATTTTCATATCCGTTTTTTAATTCCATATTTTTCAAACAGTCTAGTGCTTGTACAGTTGTAACTATTTACAAATAACTACGGTTACTATTTATTATCACATCTTCTTAATCCATAGTATTATGTTTTCTAACATTGCAGGATAGATGGATATGGTCCTATAGTTGCAATAATGCTTTCTAAAATAATTGCTTTAGCATAAAATATTCTCCAGTTCCACTTAAACAAACTCTTTAATAAAAAAAACTGCACATTCTTCAGATTTTGGTGACTTTGCTAGATTTCATTTGAAGGATGGAATATGTTGGATTCCTCTGATTTTCATTAGTGCATGTACAGTAGTGGTAAAATACATTACCTACCATCACTAATCTACATCATAAAATAATATAAAAAAAAAAATAGAATATTAAAAAAAATGTTTTCGTCATTATTATCTAAATTTATAAACAGAAAAACTCTGTTACTATTTCCTCCTTGCTTTGGGAGCCAGCTATACTTTTACGTTTTAATTCTATTCTGGGCTAGACGATACAAGGACTTAATTATGCAAGAAATGAAGTTACAACAATGTTCCCCGCTGTGCCATCTCCGAGCAATAGGCTCCATGCTGCTTTCTCCATAATGTGATTTCTGTGCTGTTACTAAAGCTAAAGCTCTCAGCGCCCTATGTTCAATTTGCACCTCTAAAAACATTCTTCAGGCAATCAATAATTATGTTCATGGTCTAGAACTTAACCAAGTCCAGCAAATAAGTTATTTTACCAGCATGATTTATGTAATGACCATGAAATCATTACACCATGAAGTGGTATTTGTTTTATGTCCTATGGACCAATTGACCACCTCTGATATAGAAAATAGATTGTAAGCTTGCGTTAATTGTATAAATATGACCTTTTTTGCACATAAAGTATAAAACTGAGACCAAATAATCACATTTTCCCAGGTGAAATCCTTTCTACCTTTAATCTCTAGTAAAAAGATATGTATAATGACAGCAGAGTGCAAAACATTAAAGGACTTGTCCGTGCATAAAGTATTGCTCAGAAAAACACAACATGAATCAAACCTTTTAGGCTATGTGCACACGTTGCAGATTATTTGTGTTTTTTTAGCGTTTTTGCGCTATAAAAACGCTATAAAACCGCAAATAATCTGCATACATTAAGCATCCTATCATTTTTAATGAAATCCGCAACTTCTGTGAACATGATGTGCGTTTTTCCGCATGAAAAATGCATTGCGGAAAAATAATGAACCTGCTCATTAATTTTGCGCTTTTTTTTGCAGTTTTCCCACTGTCTAATGCATTAAGAAATGTCCGGAAAAAAACGCGCAAAGAACGCGCAAAAATCGCGTCAAAACTTCACAAAAAACGTGCAAAAAAACGCATGCGGATTTCATGCGGAAATCTGGCAGAAATGTCCGGATTTTCACAGGAATTTTCTGCATGAATTCCTGAACGTGTGCACATAGCCTTAAGACTATAGAGGTGACAACTGTTGGGGGGACAAACTGACAACTATACCTCATTAGTAAATAAAAATAAGTATAAAATGAAAATTAAAAATGTTTTGTGTTACCATTTTTAAGTTTGTTAGAGGTGTCATTTAGTCTATGTATTCAGTCTATGTTTCCCATTTGGGGGCACTGCCAAATAGTCTGAGAAATTTGAGAAACAATACATTTTAATTGTTATGCCCTTAAATCAGAGAGTTATATCACACAAAATAGTTAAAAAAATAACATTTCCCACATGTCTACTTTACAACGGCATAATTTTTGAAATATTACTTTCTTTTTGTTAGGAATTCATAAGGATTCAAAATTGACCAGCAATTTCTATTTTTTTCAACAATATTTACAAAACCATTTTTTTCTAAAGACCACATTACATTTGATGTGATTTTGAGAATGATGACAGAAATTACCCAAAAGTGACACCATTCTAAAAACTGCACCCCTGAGGGTATGTGCACCAGTGTTTGTTCAGGATTTGACGCAGGTGAAATCTGCAACAAATCTGCATCTGAGGTCACTGGCAGGTCACCTACGTTTTTGATGCGTTTTTTTCATTGCATGCATTTTTTTGGTCACTTGAAATAAAGCTAACTGAAAGTTGGCTTCTGGGAAGGAAAAAAAAGTGATTTCCTGTTTACAGATATATTGGGGTATGTTCCCACAGTCAGTAAACGCTGCGGGTTGGATGCTGTGTACAACCTGCAAGTCCAGCTGTTACAGCATAGTGGATGGGATTTCAGGAAATCCCATGTCTACTATGCGTGCACCAATGCCCGCGGCTCACCCGCAGAGACAGACATGTGGCACGTCTTTCCAGACCGCAGCATGTCAATTTATCTAGTAAATTACCTATAGACTTTCATTAGATGTGGTAAAACTGCATTATCTTCCTAATCACATGCATATTAAGTGTGGGAACGCAGCTTACTATGCACGTGTACTAATTTAAATAATGGTGAATCTTGTGACACAGCCAGAAGTACTCGTATATGACACAGAAAGTGGAGAGAGAGGTCCTCTCCTTTATTAATAGATAAATAATAATTTTAAAAAAATAGCGTGGGATCCCCACTATATCTATTAACCAGCCAGAGTAAAGCAGACTACTGGGACTTGTTATGTTTTGACTGCTTTACTATGTATGATATCTAAAAAAAAAGTGGGGGAGAAGCTTCATTGCTCCACAAATTTATAAATACTTAATTTTCACTTTAAGTCTAGTAACGGCTCCATTCTTAAAGGTGATGATTCACCTGTAATTTGTGTACCCTTTTTTGACTGTATTTTGCATATTGTTGTCCCCATACTAACTGGTTTTACCTTTAATCTTTTAATATTGCATCAATAAAAATCTTTGTTTAATTTTATGGCATATAGCTTCCCCTCTATTTTTTGATTTATGTAATGTTTGGAAGTGCCATGGATCTAGGCATGGCATACAGTACAGGCCAAAAGTTTGGGCACACCTTCTCATTTAAAGATTTTTCTGTATTTTCATGACTATGAAAATTGTACATTCACACTGAAGGCATCAAAACTATGAATTAACACATGTGGAATTATATACTTAACAAAAAAGTGTGAAACAACTGAAATTATGTCTTATATTCTAGGTTCTTCAAAGTAGCCACCTTTTGCTTTGATGACTGCTTTGCACACTCTTGGCATTCTCTTGATGAGATTCAAGAGGTAGTCACCGGGAATGGTTTTCACTTTACAGGTGTGCCCTGACAGGTTTAATAAGTGGGATTTCTTGCCTTATAAATGGGGCTGGGACCATCAGTTGTGTTGTGCAGAAGTTTGGTGGATACACAGCTGATAGTCCTACTGAATAGACTGTTAGAATTTGTATTATGGCAAGAAAAAAGCAGCTAAGTAAAGAAAAACGAGTGGCCATCATTACTTTAAAAAATGAAGGTCATTCAATCCGAAAAACTGGAAAACTTTGAAAGTGTCCCCAAGTGCAGTGGCCAAAACCATCAAGCACTACAAAGACACTGGCTCACATGAGGACCGCCCCAGGAAAGGAAGACCAAGAGTCACCTCTGCTTCTGAGGATAAGTTTATCTGTGTCATCAGCCTCAGAAATCTTAGGTTAACAGCAGCTCAGATTAGAGACCAGGTCAATGCGACACAGAGTTCTAGCAGCAGACACATCTCTACAATAACTGTTAAGAGGAGACTTTGTTCAGCAGGCCTTCATGGTAAAATAGCTGCTAGGAAACCACTTCTAAGGACAGACAACAAGCAGAAGAGACTTGTTTGGGCTAAAGAACACAAGGAATGGACATTAGACCAGTGGAAATCTGTGCTTTGGTCTGATGAGTCCAAATTTGAGATCTTTGGTTCCAACCACCATGTCTTTGTGCGACGCAGAAAAGGTGAACGGATGGACTCTACATGCCTGGTTCCCACTGTGAAGCATGGAGGAGGAGTTGTGATGGTGTGGGGGTTCTTTGCTGGTGACACTGTTGGGGATTTATTCAAAATTGAAGGCATACTGAACCAGCATGGCTACCACAGCATCTGGCAGCGGCTTGCTATTCCATTCGGTTTGCATTTAGTTGGGCCATCATTTATTTTTCAACAGGACAATGACCCCAAACACACCTCCAGGCTGTTTGACCAAGAAGTAGAGTGATGGGGTGCTACGCCAGATGACCTGGCCTCCACAGTCACCAGACCTGAACCCAATCGAGATGTTTGGGGTGAGCTGGACCGCAGAGTGAAGGCAAATGGGCCAAGAAGTGCTAAGCATCTCTGGGAACTCCTTCAAGATTGTTGGAAGACCATTCCTGGTGACTACCTCTTGAAGCTCATCAAGAGAATGCCAAGAGTGTGCAAAGTAGTCATCAAAGCAAAAGGTGGCTACTTTGAAAAACCTAGAATATAAGACATAATTTCAGTAGTTTCACACTTTTTAGTTAAGTATATAATTCCACATGTGTTAATTCATAGTTGTGATGCCTTCAGTGTGAATATACAATTTTCATAGTCATGAAAATACAGAAAAATCTTTAAATGAGAAGGTGTGTCCAAACTTTTGGTCTTTACTGTATATTCTTTGAGGTGTGCAAGAATCGATACAACAGGTGTATCCCAAAATTGTTTAACCATTGGGCTGTGAAGAAAAAATAATTACATTTTTACCACAAAAAAATTGCTTTGGCCCCAGATTTTACATTTTCACAAGTAGAAATGGGTAAAAATAGCACCAAAATTTTTCCCAAAAATTTTGGCTGAATGTAGAAATACCTCATATATGGCTGTACAGTACTGCATAGCCATATGCACAGACTTGGAAGGGATGGAGCACTATTTGCCTCCTGGAGCACAGATTTTCCAAGAATAGTTTGAGGATTCCATATACAGAGCCCCTAAGTGCTAAAAAAGCAGAATCCTCACAAGTGAACCCATTTTGGATATTATACCCTTTGGGAATTTATCTACCTGTATAGTGACGATTTTGACAACATGGTTGTTTTCCAGAAACAAGCATCAGTGGATGTTACTGAGCAAAAATAAGAACAAACTAAGGACACTACTAAGATATGAATTTATGTGATCACTGGCCACACAATAAAAAGAGTATAAATAAAGAAATTAAAAAAAGAAGTGTGCAAAAGGCAAGGATCACCATAAGTAAATAAAAATAATATTTATTAAAGTACAAAATGACAAGCAAGACAAGAAATACATTTAAAAACAGTTAAAAAGCCAAAACAAGCTTGGGGTAAATAACAACTGGATTGTTATATAAGAACCCACCAGACTCCTCTACTATGTGCACTGAGGTGCGCTAAGATATAGCGCACAATAGAAAATCAGTCTTTACAATACAGTTTAAGCATCCTGAATTTAGTAATACAGAATAAAAAATATGCTTAGCTATCAAACCCCTCAAACAAAGTGATGATTCCTGTTAAGACATATGGGTAAGGTAAATAAGAAAGTATCCCAAAAGTAAGGGATACAATGAATACAGACAAAAGGACACAAAAGAAAGCAGGCAAGTAAGACTGTGTAAGACCTGTTGGTTAAAATATTTGAGAAAAAGTCACCAGGTCACGTCATGGCTTGTGGAGGGAAAGGCCACCAAGAGACATCTGACAATATTTAGAGGATCACTAGACCATCTAATATGTATGAGGTTTTTTTCTCTCCTCCAACATGATCTAATAAATTTTAATTCAAATGCCTAATTGTATTCTACAAGTAGATAAGCCTCTACTGGATGAGTTTGGCAGCAGCCTAGGGGGCACCATACACAATAGATTGCTGTCAGCCGAACTATAGTTCAACCCATAGTTTGCCGGCATCCATCTCTCCTGATTCCACCATACTTTGGAGACATTGCTCTGCCAACTGCTTATGTGATCTGTAAGAGAGAAACACTGCCAGACTCACCATGTGTCAATTTAACACTTTGGGAGAAAAACAATTAGCAGTCCAAAATGAGACATGCCAGACCTTTATCTCTCCTGGCATCATCTTTCGAGGGAGAGCCGGTAAAGGTACCTTCACAGATAATGATTTCTTTAACGATATTGTTGCTTTTTGTGACATAGCAACGATATCGTTAACTAAATCGTTAAGCATGACAGCGACCAACGATCAGACCCCTGCTGGGTGATTGTTGGTCGTGGGGAATGATCAGGACCTTTTTTTGGTCACTGATCACCCGCTGTCATCGCTGAATCGGCGTGTGTGACGCCGATCCAGCGATGTGTTCACTTGTAACCAGGGTAAATATCGGGTTACTAAGCGCAGGGCCGCGCTTAGTAACCCGATATTTACCCTGGTTACCATTGTAAAAGTTAAAAAAAAAAACAGTACATACTCACATTCCGATGTCTGTCACGTCCCCCGGCGTCCACAGGGTTAAAACTGCTTTCGGCAGGAGCGCTGCTAATGCACGCGCTGCTGCCGAGAGCTTTCCCTGCACTGTGTCAGCGCCGGCCGGCCGTAAAGCAAAGCACAGCGGTGACGTCACCGCTGCTTTATGGCCGGCGCTGACACAGTGCAGGGAAAGCTCTCGGCAGCAGCGCGTGCATTAGCAGCGCTCCTGCCGAAAGCAGTTTTAACCTTGTGGACGCCGGGGGACGTGACAGACATCGGAATGTGAGTATGTAGTGTTTTTTTTTTACTTTTACAATGGTAACCAGGGTAAATATCGGGTTGCTAAGCACGGCCCTGCGCTTAGTAACCTGATGTTTACCCTGGTTACCCGGGGACTTTGGCATCGTTGAAGACAGTTTCAACGATGCCAAAGTTGTTCCCCAGATCGTTGGTCACTGGAGAGAGCTGTCTGTGTGACAGCTCCCCAGTGACCACACAACGACTTACCAACGATCACGGCCAGGTCGTATCGCTGGTCGTGATCGTTGGTAAGTCGTTTAGTGTAACGGTACCTTTAGCCCCATTGCACACTAGATTGTCAGCCAAACCCACAGATAGTAGGGAGTTTGGCCAACATTAGTCTATTGTACTTGGGGGACATTAGAAAACTGTTGGCCGAACTACCTTTCAGCTGACAGCTAGCTTTCCTGACACCTCCATACACTAGAATGCTCGGTTCAGCCAACCATTTCTGTGTTTTCTATGAGAGCAGCTGCCAGACTTGTCTGTCAATTGGTTATGTCCTATAAAAGCAAAAGGATTGGCCATAGGAAATCCAACAAGCTGAACCTTTTTTTACCATCATTATTTATGAGACAGTCACTCAATCCCAACAATATTGGAGGGTTTAGATGACTTTAGTCTAATGTGCATGGAAGCCTTAACTTAATTCTCCCATAAGCAATGCAAACTATTTGGCTGAGCCAAATGTTCATGTGTATGACGGAGATGGAAGGAATAGGTGTCATCAATAATCTACAATGTATGAGCACCTTAAATTACTGACTGTATCCACAAGGTATTTGTTAGATAATCCCTTAACCCCCTATATTTTTCCATAACTGCATTTAGAGGGGATAGGTATACAAAAATGACTCTTCAGGAAATGATTTACTATATTTCACTGAAATGAATTTCACCATGCTTGAATCTTGCTGTTCACTTCATCTGCTTCCAAGAGACTGTCTTGTGACCTCCATACAATTTAGGTTGATAGTAAATACCAATGAGATCCTAGCCAGAATCAAGAAAACAGAAAATAAAACTATTAATAAAAAATCAATGCACAAAGTGTACAGTTTTTGTACTAAGATACGTAGTTTTGATATTCAGTTTCTTGTATTCTAAGAATTTCTGCATTGCAAGTTATAATAGCGCAGATAAAATTTTCTGTACTGATTTTTTTTTTTAGCAATTGCAAATAAGTCATTCATGATTAACTGCTGTCCTACTATCATATAGTAATAGGGAATTATGTTAAAAATAGATCAGGAGTACAGCTGCATTGACGACACAGGTCATTACAGTTTGTATGTGCCAAGAGCTTGGTGTTAAATCATTGTTAGTCCATAATGTAAGTTTTATGGTTTTGTTTTTCCACTGGAGAACAGTGCACGAAAAAGATGCCAAAAGGGCATTGTGACCCCTTTAATTCTATAACCTCTAGTTTATTAGCCTATTAAGGATCTTGCAGCAGATGTCTGATGATGATGGTGCATGATAATTATAGTTCAGTACTAAAGACAATTAACATACTATTAAGATCTAAGAACCCCCCTTGTAGGCTTCAGCAGTGCTTATTTTCCAAGCCAAGATTTCTCTGGCTTGTTACTAAAGAATTTACATTTTTTCATATATTAGAATTGTGAAATTAATGTTCTTGGAACTTCCATTGCAAGAAGATTGTCTCAGATGCATAAAAGAAGAAATGTGAAACTGTTAATATAATATGACGAACTGTTAACTTTTTGTTCTGTTACTGTAGCAGTGAACTTTTTGATATAAATGCATAATTTTACTAAGCATTTAGTTCACCCTGATACTTGAGCAAATCAATTTAATGTAAATTGACTTTGTGTCAATTTCCATGAAATTCGCAGGTGCCGTGAATTTGAATAATTTGCAAAATAATTTCTGCAAATTGTAGAAAAAATATCACTTGGCGTCGTGTTACACATTGTTGAAGTTTGCATCAGCCAAAGAGACCATGTGACCTCAGTTGTGGCTGTGCTTGCTTTCATATAATGCTATGCAACTATCACATCATGTGGTATAGCAAAGAAAATTAGGAGTCACTTTCAGAGTGACGATAAAAGCTGAGACAGGGAATGAAGCAGCCATTTTAATTTGTTAAGATGTTTAAAATGTTAAGATTTAAGATGTTACAAGCTGTAGAGAGACTCTCAAAGCACACATTTAAGCATCACAGAAATGGAAAGAAAAGGTTAAAATATTGGACAACTACTCAGCTGTGCTACCACAGAGTGTGGTGTACAACTGCAGAGTTAAAGATTGAACAAGGGAGTATTAGTGTGTGCATAATACATAAATTCCATTGATAGTCAGAAATAGAGGAGAGGTACCAGTAGCAGCAGTGTCAGTCTCAGTATGATTCATCATATACAATGAAGGAAATTATTATATGATCCTTTGCTGATTTGTAAGTTTGCCCACTTTAAGACTAGGTTAATTTTAACATTGAGAGATAGAATATCAAAAATAAAATCCAGAAAATCACATTACATAAAGTATATAAATTTATTTAGCATTTTGTAGTGAGAAATAAGTATTTGACCCCTCTGGTGGCAAAACCCTTGTTGGCAAGCACAGCAGTCAGATGTTTTCTGTAGTTGATGATGAGGTTTGCGCACATGTCAGGAGGAATTTTGGTCCACTCCTCTTTGCAGATCATCTCTAAATCATTAAGATTTTGAAGCTGTCGCTTGGCAACTCGGAGCTTCAACTCTCTCCATAAGTTTTCTATGGGATTAAGGTCTGGAGAATGGCTAGGTCACTCTATGACCTTAATGTGCTTCTTTTTGAGCCACTCCTTTGTTGCCTTGGCTGTATGTTTTGGGTCATTGTCTTGCTGGAAGACCCAGCCACAACCCATTTTTAATGTCACGACAGAGGGAAGGAGGTTGTCACTCAGGATTTCACAGTACATAGCTACATGTATTCTCCCATTGATGTGGTGAAGTAGTCCTGTGCTCAAAGTAGAAAAACATAATGTTTCCACCTCCATGCTTGATAGTGAGGATGATGTTTTTTGGGTCATAGGCATCATTTCTCTTCCTCCAAACACGGCGACTTGAGTTAATGCCAGAGACCTCAATTTTTGTCTCATGTGACTACAGTACCTTCATCCAATCACCCACAGAATCATCCAGGTGTTCATTGGCAAACTTCAGACAAGCCTGCACATGTGCCTTCTTGAGCTGGGGGACCTTGTGGGCACTGCAGGATTTTAAACCTTTACGGCGTAATGTGTTAGCAATGGTTTTCTTGGTGACTGTGGTACCAGCTACCTTGAGATCATTAACAAGTTCCCCGTGTAGTTTTAGGCTGATCTCTCACCTTCCTCATGATAAAGGATACCCCATGAGGTGAAGTTTTGCATGGTGCCCCAGATCGATGTTAATTGACAGTAATTTTGTATTTCTTCCATTTTCTTACTATTGCACCAACAGTTGTCTCCTTCTCACCCAGCGTCTTAATTATGGTTTTGTAGCCAATTCCACCTTTGTGCAGGTCTTTCATCTTGTCCCTGACATCCTTATAAAGCTCTTTGGTGTTGCCCATGTTGTAGAGGTTAGAGTCTGAATCAATAATTGAGTCTTTGAGTCTGTGGACAGGAGTCTTTTACAGAGAATTCTATGTAGGACAGCTATCTTTAGTGCAGGTAATGAGTTGATTAGACACTAGTGATGAGCGAATATACTCTTACTTGAGATTTCCCGAGTACACTCGGGTGTCCTCCGAGTATTTTTTAGCGCTCGGAGATTTAGTTTTCTTCACCGCAGCTGAATAATTTACAGCTATTAGCCAGTTTGATTACATGTGGGGATTTACTAGCAACCAGGCAACCCCCACATGTACTTACCCTGGCTAATAGCTGTAAATCATTCAGCTGAGGCGATGAAATCTAAATCTCCGAGCACTAAAAAATACTTGGAGGACTCCCCAGCATGATCGGGAAATCTCGAGTAACGAGTATATTCTCTCATCACTATTAGGCACCTTTTACTGGTCTGTAGGAGCCAGAGCTCTTAATGGTTGGTAGGAGATCAAATACTTATTTCTCACTGCAAAAATCCAAATTTATATAATTTATACAATGTGATTTTCTGGATTTTATTTTTGATATTCTGTCTCTCAATATTAAAATTAACCTACCCTTAAAATTATAGACTGTTCATGTCATTATCAGTGGACAATCTTTCAAAATCAGCAAGGGATCAAATACTTATTTCCTTCACTGTTCTAAAGGGGAGCTTTGACCTTGCCCAGTTGCCTGTTCTTGATTGCACCTTTTTTCTTCATTCTTCAGGTACTATAAAACAGAAAGTCAGTTCAAGACTCTCAGCATAATTCTTTCTGCAAATGAAAAAAATTAAATCAGTATTATTCCGCATTCACATGTATTGTTCAGTATTTGGTCAGTATTTTGTAAGCCAAAACCAGAAGTGGAACAATCAGATGAAAAGTATAATAGAAACACGTCACTCTTCTGAATTTTTCACCCTCTCCTGGTTTTGGCTCATAAATACTCATGTAAAATAGTGAACAAATACTGAAAGTGTGAATGTGACCTTAATCAGAGAAAGTGTGCTTGCTTGCGACAAGCAATAAGTGACTTCTAAGTTTTTGCATTTCTTGTGCAATCCTTTTTGTGAAGAGGCTGAACAACTTTTTTTAACCTTTTTCTGACATATGACATACTATCCCATCGAGGTGGGCCCGTATGACCACCGACGGAATAGTACGTCATACGCGATCGGCCGCACTCACGGGGGGAGCATGGCAGATCGTGGTCGGGTGTCAGCTGCCTACCGCAGCTGACATCCGGCACTATGTGCTAGGAGCGGTCACGGACCGCCCCCGGCACATTAAGCCCTGGAACACCGCAATCAAACTTGATCGCGGCTAGGGTTAGGGTTAGGGTTAGGGGTAGGGTTAGGGCTAGGGTTAGGGCTAGGGCTAGGGTTAGGGCTAGGCTTAGGGTTGGGGCTAGGGTTAAGGCTACAGTTAGGGTTGGGGCTAAAGTTAGGTTTAGGGTTTGGATTACATTTACGGTTGGGAATAGGGTTGGGATTAGGGTTAGGGGTGTGTCTGGGTTAGAGGTCTGGTTAGGGTTACCATTGGGATTAGGGTTAGGGGTGTGTTTGGATTAGGGTTTCAGTTATAATTGGGGTGTTTCCACTGTTTAGGCACATCAGGGGCTCTCCAAACGTGACATGGCGTCCTATCTCAATTCCAGCCAATTCTGTGTTGAAAAAGTAAAACAGTGCTCCTTCCCTTCCGAGCTCTCCTGTGTGCCCAAACAGGGGTTTACCCCAACATATGGGGTATCAGCATACTCAGGACTAATTGGACAACAACTTTTACGGTCCAATTTCTTCTGTTACCCTTGGTAAAATACAAAACTGGAGGCTAAAAAATAATTTTTGTGGGAAAAAAAAGATTTTTTATTTTCACGGCTCTGCGTTATTAACTGTAGTGAAACACTTGGGGGTTCAAAGGTCTCACAACACATCTAGATAAGTTCCTTGGGGGGTCTAGTTTCCAATATGGGGTCTCTTGTGGGGGGTTTCTACTGTTTAGGTACATCAGGGGCTCTGCAAATGCAACGTGATGCCTGCAGACCAATCCATCTAAGTCTGCATTCCAAACGGCGCTCCTTCCCTTCCGAGGTCTGCTATGCACCCAAACGGTTCTTCCTCCCTACATATGGGGTATCATCGTACTCAGGACAAATTGTACAACAACATTTGGGGTCCAATTTCTCCTGTTACCCTTGGGAAAATACATAACTGGGGGCTAAAAAATAATTTTTGTGGGAAAAAATTTTTGTTTTATTTTTACGGCTCTGCATTATAAACTTCTGTGATGCCCTTGGTGGGTCAAAGTGCTCAGCACACATCTAGATAAGTTCCTTAGGGGGTCTACTTTCCAAAATGGTGACACTTTTGGGGGGTTTTAATGTTTAGGCACATCAGTGGCTCTCCAAATGCAACATGGCATCCCATCTCAATTCCTGTCAATTTTGCATTGAAAAGTCAAACAGCTCTCCTTCCCTTCCAAGCTCTCCCATGTGCCCAAACAGTGGTTTACCCCCACATATGGGGTATCAGTGTACTCAGGACAAATTGTACAACAACTTTTGTCATCCAATTTCTTCTCTTACCCTTGGGAAAATAAAAAATTGGGGGCGAAAAGATAATGTTTGTGAAAAAATATGATTTTTTATTTTTACGGTTCTGCATTATAAACTTCTGTGAAGCACTTGGTTGGTCAAAGTGCTCACCACACCTCTAGATATGTTCCTTAGGTGGTCTACTTTCCAAAATGGTGTCACTTTTGGGGATTTCCATGTTTAGGCACATCAGTGGCTCTCCAAACGCAACATGGCGTCCCATCTCAATTCCTGTCAATTTTGCATTGAAAAAGTCAAATGGCGCTCCTTCGCTTCCGAGCTCTGTCATGCGCCCAAACAGTGGTTAACCCCACATATGGGGTATCGGCGTACTTAGGACAAATAGGACAAATTGCACAACAACTTTTGGGGTCCATTTTCTCCAAATTGGAGCTGAAGTAAATTTTTTGTGAAAAAAAAGTTAAATGTTCATTTTTATTTAAACATTCCAAAAATTCCTGTGAAACACCTGAAGGGTTAATAAACTTCTTGAATGTGGTTTTGAGCACCTTAAGGGGTGCAGTTTTTAGAATGGTGTCACACTTGGGTATTTTCTACCATATAGACCCCTCAAAATGACTTCACATGAGATGTGGTCCCTAAAAAAAAATGGTGTTGTAAAAATGAGAAATTGCTGGTCAACTTTATAACTCCCTAACAAAAAAAATTTTGCTTCCAAAATTGTGCTGATGTAAAGTAGACATGTGGGAAATGTTACTTATTAAGTATTTTGTGTGACATATCTCTGTGATTTAATTGCATAAAAATTCAAAGTTGGAAAATTGTCGCCAAATTTCCGTTTTTTTCACAAATAAACGCAGGTAATATCAAAGAAATTTTACCACTATCATGAAGTACAATATGTCACGAGAAAACAGTGTCAGAATGACTGGGATCCATTGAAGCGTTCCAGAGTTATAACCTCATAAAGGGACAGTGGTCAGAATTGTAAAAATTGGCCCGGTCATTAACGTGCAAACCACCCTTGGGGATAAAGGGGTTAAAGACAAATGAAAATTCTCAATATTTAAGATATTAACATGTGACTATCTCATAAAGTATGAGAGTAGCAAAAATTGTTTTTATTTTTTAAGTTGTTTTACCAGTCACATTTTACATCCTAACACATTAAAAAAGTGTCCTGATGCTAGTGCTGACTTTTATTATTTCCTTAATAGGAAAACAAGGTTGAAGTTTATTTGTAAAAAAAAAATAAAAACCTACTTATTAGTGATGAGTGAATACATTTGGCACTATTCATTACTCACACGAATAGTGCACTATTCAGGCTATTTGTTACTCGGCAAGTAATTTGCTATTTGCCTTGGTATATACCAGTGACCTGCCCAGCATGTTTGGTGCTTCATTTGCAGCCAATGGACATGTTGGGCTGGCTTGCCAATCACATTAATGCCGGCGCCATTTTTAGTGTGGCATTACTGTGATTGGCTAGCCTTACAATGTCATAGGGGATATTTAATCCATGCCAGCACTATTGTGCGCACATTGCAACTGAATACAGCGTAGGAAGAGTGTAGCGTCAGCGTAGGGTGAGTGAAAGGAGCATAAAGGGAGATTTATTGATTCCAAAAAGCTATTTTAAGAGCTACTGAGGGTGAAGATAAGCTATTTGTTAGGTGGAAATAGCGTAGGGAAAGATTTAATACGTTGGTTGAGTGAAAGGCAGGCACCTGGGTGTTGCCAGTTGACATCATCATGGCAGGTACATTCTGGAGTTCTCTGCTATTTTGCATTGTGTGTTGTATATTTTAGAATTAGGAAGAGAGATGCCGTAAAGGGGCTACCAGGTACACATAAAATTGGCCATTTTTATGCGCTAAACGCTCTCATATTTCATATTTCTAGTGCAGTAATGCAGTTCAAATTTCGTTTTTCAAGTTTGTATGTTCTAGCGCTGCAGTGTGCTGCCTTATTTACTTAACTATATACGAGTTGGCGACTCTAGGTTCAGCACCTGTTCACACTGAGTCTATGTTTGGATGTGCCGGTCAGGTTTTTGAAATGTATTCTCTAGCCTTCTGATCGTGCACTCCGCCTCCTAGCCACAGGTGTTTTAATTACAGCAGGTCCAATACCCCTCCATAGAGAGAGAGAATTTTAGTCTAGGAAGAGGTTTCACATGTACCCATTCAGATGGAGACGTTTATTCTCAGCGAGGTAAGGCAAGTGTAGGACCTGGTATAAGAGAGATGCCGTAAAGGGGCTACCAGGTACACATAAAATTGGCCATTTTTATGCGCTAAACGCTCTCATTTTTCATATTTCTAGTGCAGTAATGCAGTTCAAATTTCGTTTTTCAAGTTTGTATGTTCTAGCGCTGCAGTGTGCTGCCTTATTTACTTAACTATATACGAGTTGGCGACTCTAGGTTCAGCACCTGTTCACACTGAGTCTATGTTTTGATGTGCCGGTCAGGTTTTTGAAATGTATTCTCTAGCCTTCTGATCGTGCACTCCGCCTCCTAGCCACAGGTGTTTTAATTACAGCAGGTCCAATACCCCTCCATAGAGAGAGAGAATTTTAGTCTAGGAAGAGGTTTCACATGTACCCATTCAGATGGAGACGTTTATTCTCAGCGAGGTAAGGCAAGTGTAGGACCTGGTATAAGAGAGATGCTGTAAAGGGGCTACCAGGTACACATAAAATTGGCCATTTTTATGTGCTAAACGCTCTCATTTTTCATATTTCTAGTGCAGTAATGCAGTTCAAATTTCGTTTTCCAGGTTTGTATGTTCTAGCGCTGCAGTGTGCTGCCTTATTTACTTAACTATATACGAGTTGGCGACTCTAGATTCAGCACCTGTTCACACTGAGTCTATGTTTGGATGTGCCGGTCAGGTTTTTGAAATGTATTCTCTAGCCTTCTGATCGTGCACTCCGCCTCCTAGCCACAGGTGTTTTAATTACAGCAGGTCCAATACCCCTCCACAGAGAGAGAGAATTTTAGTCTAGGAAGAGGTTTCACATGTACCCATTCAGATGGAGACGTTTATTCTCAGCAAGGTAAGGCAAGTGTAGGACCTGGTATAAGAGAGATGCCGTAAAGGGGCTACCAGGTGTTAGGAGTCGAGTTTCCTCTGCTGCACAGGGGGAATCTCGATCCGTCTCCGCTGCGGTCTCCCATTCTTCTCCAGCCGCTGTGGAGTCTGCTCAGCAGGGACATCGATCCCAGCGTCTCGCTCAGTCTGACTCTGTGCGAAGAGTTACTGCTGCTTTTCCTGCTTCTGCCATTGAAGCCAGTGCTGGGCAGCGGCGAGTGGACGTTTCTGGATCGAAGTCCTGCTTTTCTCTGTCTGCCCAGGGCAGGATCTCCCGTTGGAGATCGAGGGTCACATGCTCAGGTACTGCAGCACATCCCATTGGTCCTTTTGGCAGGTCCTGAAAGGGCAAAACTTCTGTAGCTGTTTCCTGTGCTGCAGCTATATAAACTGCGCATGACCGCATGGCCATGCGCTAGTATTGTCTTGTAAATATGTGCATGTGTTGTGAGTGAAAGTCGCTCTTTAAATAACCCTCCCTATTGAATGATTGTTCGCGGAAGGTGTATGTTTGCTATCTAGCGCCCGACTTATCCAACAGCACGTAACACACATTACAGCTACCAGTTGCTGTGTTCGCCTGTATGGCGCCGTGCGCTTGCTCTGCGCTTTCCTGACCCAAGCCTGGGTGGTTAGTGGCGTCCGTCAGTGCGGCACCGCACGCACTCTTGTGCCTTTATATTATTATTTAGTTTCCTTACACACCCAGTTGCGGTGTTGTGCCAGCAAGTGTCTAATCGGACTTCAATCCTAGTTGGGATTGAGTTCGCTGACTTCTTGCTCGCGCTCTATGTGCAGTACCGCGGTCCTGTGATGCAACAGGATCGCTTCCTTCACGCAGGGTGAAGTTAACCCGTGCGTGTATACTTATAGTACCGCCATATAGTCCGTCTTACTAGCAGCAGGGTTTTTACCTGCACGGTGGACCTCGGACTGCGAACGCACCTAGTTCCATTTCATCTTGTACTTGGTGTGTTCCGCCAGTCCTTAACATAATACTAGCGCCAAGGTCTGGCTAGTAAATGATGGACGATCAGCGTTCACAGCGGTACATCCAGCAGCTGGAGGGAAGGTTGGTGGCTCTTGAGCGTTCAACCTCAGCTGTGGATGTCACTGCTGTCGCTGTTCAGGCTGCTAGTGATGCTGCAGCCACCTTGTCCACTGCCGCTCCTGTCCCGACTCTAACTCGCCTCCCGCTTCCAGAGAAATTCTCTGGTGACAGTAAGTCTTGTAGGGGTTTCGTGAGTCAGTGCTCTATCCATCTCGAGCTTCTGGCCTCTCGTTTCCCTACAGAGCGGGCTAAGGTGGGATTTATAGTGTCTCTTCTATCGGACAGGGCGTTGCAGTGGGCTACGCCGCTATGGGAGCGTAGCGATCATGTGGTGCAGAGTGCTCCGTTGTTTCTGAGCACTCTGAAACAGGTCTTTTTAGGACCTTGTGTCACCCATGATACGGCGCTCCAATTGTTGGCATTGACTCAGGGCTCGTCCTTAGTCAGTCATTTTGCCGTCCACTTCCGCACCTTAGCATCTGAGCTGGAGTGGTCGGATAAAGCCCTCAATCCAATATTTTGGAGGGGGCTGGCTGACCACGTTAAGGACGCCCTGGCCACTAGGGAGATTCCTGCCACACTGGAGGAATTAATAACTCTATCCACTCGTTTTGATCTCCGTTTTCACGAGCGGAGGTTAGAGCGAGCCCAGTGTAGGCAGAGGTTTCGGCTGGCTCCCACCTTCGCCAAACCTTTGTAATCTCCAGACCAGGCTCCTGAGCCCCATGAGCCTGTGGTAGAGTCACGAGCAGGATCTAAGTCCCAGACCGCTCGTGCACTCCAGATTTGTCATCTTTGCCAACAGACAGGACATCTTGCCTCCAGATGTCTCCAGCGGTCGAGGAAACGTCAGCGTTTAGTGGTAGTTGGTGGAGGTGCACTAGACACGGTGATGTTTGCCTCCAAATTGTCCTTTAAGGGGACAATAACATTGGGCTCATCCTCTCACTCGGTATAACTCTGCGTGGATTCTGGGGCGGAGGGCAATTTTATGTCTTCAGCCTTCGCCCAACGTCACGCAATTCCTCTGGTAATGCTATCTCAACCAGTAACGGTACGAGTGGTGAATGGGTCGACACTGCCCGCACAGATTACACATCAAACTATCCCTTTTACTCTGTCCATGTCACCATCTCATCAGGAGATTATATCTCTACTCGTCATTCCTGAGGGAATTGATGAGGTTCTCTTGGGGATACCTTGGTTACGGTACCACTCTCCTCACATCGAGTAGTCCTCAGGCAGAATTCTGGGATGGGGTGAATCTTGTGGGAACAGGTGTCATCGAGAGTGCGTTCAGGTTGCTACTACAGAGGTACCCGCAGATCTTTCCTCTCTCCCCAAGCAATATTGGTCTTATGCAGACGTGTTCTTCAAAAAGGCAGCGGAGACCCTTCCGCCCCATCGCCCCTATGACTGTCCTATTGATCTCTTGCCTGGTGCTGAGCCTCCCCGGGGTCGAGTCTATCCATTATCTCTCCCGGAAACGGAGGCAATGTCTCAGTACATTCAAGAGAATCTGGCAAGAGGGTTCATCAGGAAGTCAGTGTCACCTGCTGGGGCAGGGTTCTTTTTCGTGCAGAAGAAGAATGGAGAACTACGTCCATGCATAGACTACAGGGGTCTTAATGCTATCACAGTTAAGAACAAGTACCCTTTGCCTTTGATATCTGAGCTTTTCGATAGGCTTCGGGGAGCTAGAGTGTTTACTAAACTAGATCTGCGGGGTGCTTATAACCTGATTCGCATCCGTGAGGGGGACGAATGGAAAACAGCATTTAACACCAGAGATGGGCACTATGAGTATCTGGTGATGCCCTTCGGGCTCTGTAATGCACCTGCCGTTTTCCAAGACTTTGTCAACGACATCTTCCGGGATATGCTTTCCACCTCGGTTGTAGTCTATCTGGATGATATTCTCATCTTTTCTCCAGATATTGACTCCCACCGGAGAGATGTTGGCAGAGTCTTCGACCTCCTACGGGCAAACTCTCTTTATGCGATGTTGGAGAAGTGTGTGTTTGAGCAGGAGTCCTTACCTTTCCTGGGCTATATCATCTCCGCCCAGGGATTGGCTATGGATCCTGCCAAACTACAGGCTGTGATGGACTGGCAAGAGCCCCATTCTCTTAAAGCGGTGCAGCTCTTTATGGGGTTCATAAACTATTACCGCCAGTTCATTCCCCTCTTCTCAACTCTGGTAGCCCTTGGTAGCCCTCACCAAGAAGGGAGCGAATCCCAAATTGTGGTCGGAAGAGGTCTCCAAGGCCTTCACTTCTATTAAGTCCCACTTTGCTAGCGCTCCCATCTTACATCGTCCCGATGTGGATAAGCCATTCCTAATGGAGGTGGATGCCTCGTCCGTTGGTGCTGGAGCAGTCCTCTATCAAAAGGATGCTCAAGGTCGGAAGCATCCATGCTTCTTCTTCTCTAAGACCTTCACGCCAGCGGAGAGAAACTACTCCATCTTGGACAGGGAGTTGCTAGCAATGAAGTTGGCCTTTTCGGAGTGGAGACACCTTCTGGAAGGTGCGCGGTTTCCCTTCCAAGTTTACACAGACCACAAAAATTTGGTCTATTTGCAAACAGCCCAGCGGCTAAATTCTCGCCAGGCCAGATGGTCCCTGTTCTTCTCCCGGTTCCGCTTTTCCCTTCATTACCTCGCCGGGGAGAAGAATATCCGTGCTGACGCTCTCTCTCGCTCCCTTATGTCAACTGAGGAGGAGGAAGAGGAGCCTCGGCTTATTGTCCCTTCCGAGAGCCTGAGAACCGTAGCGCCGGTTTTGCTAGAGTCTGTGCCTCCAGGCAAGACTTTTGTGCCCATTAATTTGCGACTGGAGGTTCTCTCTTGGGCTCATTTGTCCAGGGTGGGTGGACACTTTGGGACAAAGAGGACATCTGAGCTACTGGCGAGGACGTACTGGTGGCCGCATATGGTCCGGGATGTCAGGGATTATATTCTGGCGTGTGTCTCCTGCGCCAAAAATAAATCTCCGTGTCAAAGGCCAGCTGGGTTACTCTATCCCTTGCCGGTGGCAGATAGGCCCTGGGAGATGGTCGGGATGGACTTTGTTGTGGGTTTACCCAAGTCTCGCGGCTGTACCATCATTTAGGTCATCACCGATCATTTCTCAAAAATGGTGCATTTGGTGCCGCTACCACGGTTACCTTCTGCACGGGCCTTGGCAGCGTTGTTCATTAAACACATCTTCCGCCTACATGGTATGCCTGACAAAATTGTCAGTGACCGGGGTCCCCAGTTTGCGTCTCGGTTCTGGAGAGAGCTTTGTCGTCTTCTCAGTATTGAGTTGAATCTCTCTTCCGCTTATCATCCCGAGACGAATGGGTTGGTAGAGAGGGCCAACCAGACCTTGGTCACATACCTGCGACATTTTGTTTCAGCCAGGCAGGATGACTGGGCATCCTTGCTATCATGGGCAGAGTTTGCACTGAACAATGCCGTAGCCGACTCCACTGGACAAACCCCATTCCTCCTCAACTATGGTCAGCATCCACGGGTACCTGTGCCTATGCCTGTGTCTTCCGCCGACTCCAGGGTGGCAGACTGGGCTGTGGCTGCACGGGATATTTGGGACCGCACTCAGGATGCCATTCGGGCCTCTAAAGAGAGAATGAGGTCCTCCGCCGATGCTCATCGGCGCCCCGCTCCGACCTTTGCTCCTGGCGACTTGGTGTGGCTCTCCGCCCGTAACATCAGGCTGCGAGTTGAGTCCACTAAATTTGCTCCTCGCTACTTGGGCCCATTCAAGGTCCTCGAGCAGGTTAATCCTGTGGTCTATCGTTTGGCCCTTCTGCCACGCCTGGGTATCACCGACACCTTTCATGTGTCCCTCTTGAAACCCGTGTATATGTCCCGGTTTTCCGAGTCATCTGCTGGGACATCGGGTTCGTCTACGGACGATTATGAGGTGAACGCTATTTTGGGGTTCAAGGTGGTACGTGGCAAAAAAATTTATTTGGTAGACTGGAAGGGTTATGGCCCCGAGGACAGGTCCTGGGAGCCTGTTGAGCACATTCGGGCCCCGCAGCTCATTGCTTCCTTCGAACGTAGCGAGGCCCAAGGAGGGGGGGCCATGTTAGGAGTCGAGTTTCCTCTGCTGCACAGGGGGAATCTCGATCCGTCTCCGCTGCGGTCTCCCATTCTTCTCCTGCCGCAGTGGAGTCTGCTCAGCAGGGACGTCGATCCCAGCGTCTTGCTCAGTCTGACTCTGTGCGAAGAGTTACTGCTGCTTTTCCTGCTTCTGCCATTGAAGCCAGTGCTGGGCAGCGGCGAGTGGACGTTTCTGGATCTAAGTCCTGCTTTTCTCTGTCTGAGCATGCCCAGGGCAGGATCTCCCGTTGGAGATCGAGGGTCACATGCTCAGGTACTGCAGCACATCCCATTGGTCCTTTTGGCAGGTCCTGAAAGGGCAAAACTTCTGTAGCTGTTTCCTGTGCTGCAGCTATTTAAACTGCGCATGACCGCACGGCCATGCGCTAGTATTGTCTTGTAAATGTGTGTGTGTGTTGTGAGTGAAAGTCGCTCTTTAACCCCTTAGCGACCGCCGATATGCCTTTTAACGGCGGCCGCTAAGGGTACTTAAACCACAGCGCCGTTAATTAACGGCGCTGTGGAAAAAGTGAATAGTGCCCCCCAGAGGCTGATTTTCTCCGGGGGGGTCTCGGCTGCCGGGGGTAGCCGAGACCCCAGAGAACATGATTCGGGGGTTTTTTAACCCACCCCGCATTTGCGATCGCCGGTAATTAACCGTTTACCGGCGATCGCAAAAAAAAACAAACAAAAAAAAAACGCGATCTCTTTTTAATTTCTCTGTCCTCCGATGTGATCGCACATCGGAGGACAGAGAAAAGGGGTCCCAGGTGGCCCCCCAATACTCACCTATCTCCCCCGATGCTCCTCGTGTCTCCCGGTGGGCGCCGCCATCTTCAAAATGGCGGGCACATGCGCAGTGCGCCCGCCAGCCAGCCCCGCGAGAATCTTTGGGGTCTCGGCTGCCGGGGGTAGCCGAGACCCCAAAGAGCATGATCGGGGTCGGTTTTACCGACCCCTGTTTTGCGATCACCGGTAATTAACTGTTTACCGGCGACCGCAAAAAAAAAAAAAAAAAGTAAAGTGTAATTCTCTGTCCTCTGATGTGATCGCACATCAGAAGACAGAGAAATAGGGGGATTCGGGGACCCTACAATACTCACCTGTGTCCCTGGATCCTCTTGCTGCTCCTCCTGGCCGCCGGCAGAAGAAAATGGCGGGCGCATGCGCAGTGCGCCCGCCATCTGTCTCCATCTGCCGGCCGGCAGGAGAACAGCAGTTGGGGCTAAAATTAGGGTTAGGGGTAGGGTTAGGGGTAGGGTTAGGGTTAGGGGTAGGGTTAGGGGTAGGGTTAGGGGTAGGGTTAGGGTTAGGGGTAGGGTTAGGGGTAGGGTTAGGGTTAGGGTTAGGGTTAAGGGTAGGGTTAAGGGTAGGGTTAGGGGTAGGGGTAGGGGTAGGGTTAGGGGTAGGGTTAGGGGTAGGGGTAGGGGTAGGGTTAGGGGTAGGGGTAGGGGTAGGGTTAGGGGTAGGGTTAAGGTTAGGGGTAGGGGTAGGGTTAGTGGTAGGGGTAGGGTTAGGGGTAGGGTTAGGGTTAGGGCTAGGGTTAGGGTTAGGGTTAGGGTTGGGGCTAAATTTAGGGTTAGGGTTGGGGCTAAATTTAAGGTTAGGGTTGGGGCTAAATTTAGGGTTAGGCTTCTTTCACACTTACGTCGGTACGGGGCCGTCGCAATGCATCGGCCCGACATACCGATGCACGTTGTGAAAATTGTGCACAACGTGGGCAGCGGATGTAGTTTTTCAACGCATCCGCTGCCCAATCTATGTCCTGGGGAGGAGGGGGCGGAGTTACGGCCACGCATGCGCGGTCAGAAATGGCGGATGCGACGTACAAAAAAACGTTTCATTGAACTTTTTTTGTGCCGACGGTCTGCCAAAACACAACTGATCCAGTGCACGACGGACGCGACGTGTGGCCATCCGTCACGATCCGTCGGCAATACAAGTCTATGGGCAAAAAACGCATCCTGCGGGCACATTTGCAGGATCCGTTTCTTGTCCAAAACGACGGATTGCGACGGAATGCCAAACGACGCAAGTGTGAAAGTAGCCTTAGGGCTAGGGTTAGGGTTGGGGCTACAGTTAGGGCTAGGGTTGGGGCTAAAGTTAGGGTTAGAGCTGGGATTAGGGTTAGGGTTTGGATTAGGGTTGGTATTAGTGTTAGGGTTGGCATTAGGGTTACGCTTGGTATTAGGGTTAGGTTTGGGATTAGGGTTAAGGTTAGGGTTGTGATTAGGGATGTATTGGGATTAGGGTTAGGTTTGAGGTTAGGGTTGAGATTAGGATTAGGGGTGTGTTGGATTAAGGGTTTTGATTAGGGTTATGGTTAGGGTTGACATTAGGGTTGTTTTGGGGTAAGGGTTGTGATTATGGTGAGGGTTAGTGATTAGGATTATGGATCAGGTTGGGATTAGGGTTATGGGTGTGTTGGGGTTAGGGTTGGAGCTAGAATTGGGGGGTTTCCACTGTTTAGGTACATCAGGGGGTCTCCAAACACGACAGCCAATTTTGCGCTCAAAAAGTCAAATGGTGCTCCCTCCCTTCTGAGCTCTGCCGTGCACCCAAACAGTGGGTTACCCCGACATATAGGGCATCAGCGTACTCGGGATAAATTGGACAACAACTTCTGGGGTCCAATTTCTCTTGTTACCCTTGTGAAAATAAAAACTTGGGGGCTACAATATCTTTTTTGTGAAAAAAAAAATATTTTTTATTTTCACGACTGCATTCTAAACTTCTGTGAAGCACTTGAGCATTCAAAGTTCTCACCACACATCTAGAGAAGTTCCTTGGGGGGTCTAGTTTCCAAAATGGGGTCACTTGTGGGGGGTTACTATAGTTTAGGTACATCAGGGGCTCTGCAATCGCAACATAATGCCCACAGACCATTCTATCAAAGTCTGCATTCCAAAAAGGCGCTCCTTCCCTTCCGAGCTCTGCCGTGCACCCAAACAGTGGTTTACCCCCACATATGGCACATCAACGTACTCGGGATAAATTGGACAACAACTATTGCAGTCCAATTTCTCCTGTTACCCTTGTGAAAATAAAAACTTGGGGGCTACAATATCTTTTTTGTGGAAAAAAAATTTTTTTTTATTTTCATGACTCTGCATGCTAAACTTCTGTGAAGCACTTGGGCATTCAAAGTTCTCACCACACATCTAGATAAGTTCCTTGGGGGGTCTAGTTTCCAAAATTGGGTCACTTGTGGGGGGTTACTACAGTTTAGGTACATCAGGGGCTCTGCAATCGCAACATAATGCCCACAGACCATTCTATCAAAGTCTGCATTCCAAAAAGGCGCTCCTTCCCTTCCGAGCTCTGCCGTGCGCCCAGTGGTTTACCCCCACATATGGCACATCAGCGTACTCAGGATAAATTGGACAACAACTATTGCAGTCCAATTTCTCCTGTTACCCTTGTGAAAATAAAAACTTGGGGGCTACAATATCTTTTTTGTGGAAAAAAAAAATATTTTTTATTTTCACGACTCTGCATTATAAACTTCTGTGAAGCACTTGGGCATTCAAAGTTCTCACCACACATCTAGATAAGTTCCTTGGGGGGTCTAGTTTCCAAAATGGGGTCACTTGTGGAGGGTTTCTACTGGTTAGGTACATCAGGGGCTCTGCAAACGCAACATAATACCCGCAGACCATTCTATCAAAGTCTGCATTCCAAAATGGTGCTCCTTCCTTCCGAGCTCTGCCGTGCGCCCAAACAGTGGTTTACCCCCACATATGGGGTACCAGCATACTCAGGACAAATTGGACAACAACCTTTGGGGTCCCATTTCTCTTGTTACTCTTGAGAAAATAAAAACTTGGGGGCTAAAAAATCTTTTTTGTGGAAAAAAAAAATATTTTTTATTTTCACGGCTCTGCATTATAAACTTCTGTGAAGCACTTGGGCATTCAAGGTTCTCACCACACATCTAGATAAGTTCCATGGGGTGTCTAGTTTCCAAAATGGGGTCACTTGTGGGGGATTTCTACTGTTTAGGCACATCAGGGGCTCTCCAAACGCGAAATGGCGTCCGATCTCAATTCCAGCCAATTCTACATTGAAAAAGTAAAACGGCACTCTTTCTCTTCCAAGCTCTGCGGTGCGCCCAAACAGTGGTTTACCCCCACATATTTGGTATATTTGGTATCAACGTACTCAGGAGAAATTGCACAACAACTTTAGTGGTCTAATTTCTCCTGTTACCCTTATGAAAATAAAAATTTGTGGGCAAAAAGATCATTTTTGTAGAAAAAATGCATTTTTTTTTTCACGGCTCTACGTTATAAACTTCTGTGAAGCACATGGGGGTTCAAAGTGCTCGCCACACATCTAGATAAGTTCCTTAAGGGGTCTAGTTTCCAAAATGGTGTCATTTGTGGGGGGTTTCCACTGTTTAGGCACATCAGGGGCTCTCCAAACGCGACATGGCGTCCAATCTCAATTCCAGCCAATTCTACATTGAAAAAGTAAAACGGCACTCCTTCTCTTCCAAGCTCTGCGGTGCGCCCTAACAGTGGTTTACCCCCACATATTGGGTATCAGCGTACTCAGGAGAAATTGCACAACAACTTTTGTGGTCTAATTTCTCCTGTTACCCTTGTGAAAATAAAAATTTGTGGGCAAAAAATCATTTTTGTAGAAAAAATGCGATTTTTTTTTTTCACGGCTCTACATTATAAACTTCTGTGAAGCACATGGGGGTTCAAAGTGCTCACCACACATCTAGATATGTTCCTTAAGGGGTCTAGTTTCCAAAATGGGGTCACTTGTGGGGGGTTTCCACTGTTTAGGCACATCAGATGCTCTCCAAACGCGGCATGGCGTCCAATCTCAATTCCAGCCAATTCTACATTGAAAAAGTAAAACCGTGCTCCTTCACTTCCAAGCTCTGCGGTGCGCCCAAACAGTGGTTTACCCTCACATATGGGGTATCGACGTATTCAGGAGAAATCGCACAACAACTGTTGTGGTCTAATTTCTCCTGTTACCCTTGTGAAAATAAGAATTTGTGGGCGAAAAGATCATTTTTGTGTAAACAAAAGCGACTTTTTATTTTCACGGCTCTACGTTATAAACTTCTGTGAAGCACTTGGGGGTTCAAAGTGCTCACCACACATCTAGATAAGTTCCTTAAGGGGTCTAGTTTCCAAAATGGTGTCACTTGTGGGGAGTTTCCACTGTTTAGGCACATCAGGGGCTCTCTAAACGTGACATGGCGTCCGATCTCAATTCCAGTCAATTCTGCATTGAAAAAGTCAAACGGCGCTCCTTCACTTCTAAGTTCTGCGGTGCGCCCAAAAAGTGGTTTACCCCCACATATGGGGTATTGGCGTATTCAGGAGAAATTGCATAACAAAATTTATGGTTACATTTCTGTTTTTACACTTGTGAAAATAAAAAAAATGGTTCTGAATTAAGATGTTTGCAAAAAAAAGTTAAATGTTCATTTTTTCCTTTCACATTGTTTCAGTTCCTGTGAAGCACGTAAAGGGTTACTAAACTTCTTGAATGTGGTTTTGAGAACCTTGAGGGGTGTAGTTTTTAGAATGGTGTCACACTTCATTATTTTCTATCATATAGACCCCTCAAAATAACTTCAAATGTGATGTGGTCCCTAAAAAAAAATGGTGTTGTAAAAATGAGAAATTGCTGGTCAACTTTTAACCCTTATAACTCCCTAACAAAAAAAATTTTGTTTCCAAAATTGTGCTGATGTAAAGTAGACATGTGGGAAATGTTATTTATTAACTATTTTTCGTGACATATCTCTCTGATTTAAGGGCATAAAAATACAAATTTTGAAAATTGCAAAATTTTAAAAATTTTCGCCATATTTCCATTTTTTTCATAAATAATCACAAGTAATATCGAAGAAATGTTACCACTAACATGAAGTACAATATGTCATGAAAAAACAATCTCAGAATCAGCGGGATCCGTTGAAGCGTTCCAGAGTTATAACCTCATAAAGTGACAGTGGTCAGAATTGCAAAAATTGGCCTGGTCATTAAGTACCAAATTGGCTCTGTCACTAAGGGGTTAAATAACCCTCCCTATTGAATGATTGTTCGCGGAAGGTGTATGTTTGCTCTCTAGCGCCCGACTTATCCAACAGCACGTAACACACATTACAGCTACCAGTTGCTGTGTTCGCCTGTACGGCGCCGTGCGCTTGCTCTGCGCTTTACTGACCCAAGCCTGGGTGGTTAGTGGCGTCCGTCAGTGCGGCACCGCACGCACTCTTGTGCCTTTATATTATTATTTAGTTTCCTTACACACCCAGTTGCGGTGTTGTGCCAGCAAGTGTCTAATCGGACTTCAATCCTAGTTGGGGTTGAGTTCGCTGACTTCTTGCTCGCGCTCTATGTGCGGTACCGTGGTCCTGTGACGCAACAGGATCACTTCCTTCACGCAGGGTGAAGTTAACCCGTGCGTGTATACTTATAGTACCGCCATATAGTCCGTCTTACTAGCAGCAGGGTTTTTACCTGCACGGTGGACCTCGGACTGCGAACGCACCTAGTTCCATTTCATCTTGTACTTGGTGTGTTCCGCCAGTCCTTAACACCAGGTACACATAAAATTGGCCATATTTATGCGCTAAACGCTCTCATTTTTCATATTTCTAGTGCAGTAATGCAGTTCAAATTTCATTTTTCAAGTTTGTATGTTCTGGCGCTGCAGTGTGCTTCCTTATTTACTTAACGCTAATGCAGTGTGTCAGCACAGTGATATAAAAAAATTTTTTTTTTCTATTGTTTAAATAAATAGCGTATCTTTATCTAGCAGTTGTGCGACTGGCGCAATCTGGGCAGAGATAAGCAATTATCGCAATTTAGAAGTGACAATAATTTTCATTTGTCCGCTGTTGCAGTGTGTCAGCATGACGAAAATAAAAAATAAAAATTATGGGTTTAATAAATAGCATTTCTTTATCTAGCAGTTGTGCGACTGGCGCAATCCAGGCAGAGATAAGCAATTGTCACAATTTACAGGTGACAATAATTTTCATTTGTCCACTCTTGCAGTGTGTCAGCAAGGCAATATAAAAAAATGCAAATTTTCTATTGGTTTAATAAATAGCATACCTTTATCTAGCAATTGTATGACTGGTGCAATCTGAGCAGAGATAAGCAAACGTTACAAATTACAAGTGTCAACAATATTGATTAGTCCTCTGTTGCAGTGTGTCAGCAAGGCGATATAAAAAATACTAATTTTCTATGGGTTTATTATATAGTGTATCTTTATCTATCAGTTGTGTGACCGATGCAATCCGGGCAGAGATAAACAAACGTCACAATTTACCAGTGGCAATAATTTTGATTAGTCTGCAGTTGCAGTGTGTCAGCACAGTGATATAAAAAATTACTAGTTTTCTATTGGTTTAATAAATAACATATCTTGTTCTAGCAGTAGCCTTATAAAAATGTCAAGCAAAGGCTGCATAATAACATGGCAGTCGATGTGACAGTGGTGGCAGGCAAAGCCAAAAATTCTCAAATGGACATGTTTTAACTGGCATTCTAAAGTGATGGGGAAAATATATTCCACTATCTAGCTAACAATCTGGAATGATGGAGGGACCTCCCAAATGTAGGCGTGAGAACCCTCGCAAATGTTAATTGAAAAAATAAAGCCAAAACTCTCTGTGAGAACATATGCTAAAGGGGAGGTATACATTTGTATTTTTTTATTTTTATTTTGCATTATATACATGTTATATGAAGGAAAAATGTTTCTTAGCATTTTTCCCTTTAAAAATAAATTAGGTTTGGTTTAGTAGGTCTTTTTATAAATCCGTAAAACCGGCACAATAGTCTAACAACAATATTCCCAGAAACCATATTTGAGTCAGAAAGGCATGCAGGCATCTTCTCCATGCTGTTCTCATTTAGTTTTAACTCTTTCTCATCCATTTCAGCTTTTTCCCATGCCCCCAGACCTGTTTGCATGGTCCAGCAGAAAATGGCTTTCCCATTGACTTGCATTGGGTTTGTTATTCGGTACAAATGCACGGATATTGGAAATTATTTGTGCCGATTTTCCCAAATCCAAATATTTCACTATTTACTCATCACTACTACATATCTAATTTTGTATACCTGATATACGAATCCAATTTTCGAACCATACACTCCATAACATTACTGGAGAAGTTGCCTTTTCAGCTTCCTTTTCAGACGTGTAGCAACCAAAGTGGAATTTCCTGCTCCTGCTTTTTGATAATGAAGGGGGAGAATTGAGGTATAAAAATATATATATATATATATATTTATAATCAGCTATGGAAAAAAATAACGGACCACTGCAAAATGTTCAGTTTGTCTGATTTTTCTCTTTATAGGTATATTTTTGTAAATTGTTCATTTATTCCATAAACTTCTAACAGCATGTTTGAATGTCCAAGCAATAAATTTTGTATTTTTTTATGAAAAGGAGTAATTGTCAAAATAAAAATAATCCAGTGCTTCCAGACCTCAAAAAAATTTAAAGAAAACAAGTTCATAATCATTTAGAAACAACAATACTAATGTTTTAACTCAGGAAGAGTTCAGAAATCAATATTTAGTGGAATAACCATGATTTTTGGCTTTTTGGCATACACCTTCCAAGGGTAACATTTTTAATTACAGTGTTTTAGTCGAGGGGCAAATATGTGTTAAAAATAGAATTTTTTTAAAAGAAAATATACAGTGTAGCTTTTTGCATAACTGTTTTAGTAGTCCAATTTCCATAAATACCACAAACTAATGCAGACTTTTGCATGTAACTACATGGCATTTTTCATCAAAAGGAATCTCAGCAGGATCATCCCTCTTAAGCCACCTGTGTGGGCATGTAGGTCATAGGAAGCTGAATATAATGATACCTTGATATTCGTGATGCGATGTCTTATGTTCAGGATTATGAGCCGGACTCTGATTTGCATGAGAATCTGCCTCCAAAGCTTACCAGGGTGAGGTAAGTAGCTAACATGGAAAAGGAAAAATTTAATTTGAGTTCTTGCAGCACATTTTTGCAGCTCTCTGTCCACTGCTGTATTGCAACATAATCATAACCTTATCTGCCGGTGAGAAGGAAGCTGAAGCTCTGAAGGAACCTGCAAATGTGTCAGGTATAACCAGTGTGCTTATATCAGATGTTTTATTGTTGTCCACATAAATTTTTCCCCTCGTTACTCATACTTTGTCTGCACTCATCTCCCCACTGACCATACTAAGTCTGCACCATACCCCAACTTACCATACTGTGTCCACACCCAACCTCCCACTCACCATACTGTGTCTGCCCATTTCCCTCCAGTGTTCCCCAAACTTGTGTCGCCAAATCTTCCATTACTCTAAATCTCCTCCACCACACACTACATTTCCCCCTTCACACAGAATAAATCCCCCTCTGCACAGAATTAATCGCCCCCCCTCCACACAGAATTAATTTTCCTCTTCCACACCAAGTTTATCTTCCTCCTCCACACAGAATTAATCTTCCCCTACACACAGAATTAATCCCCCCCTCCAGATAGAATTACTCCATCCCCCTATATCTTCAACTCCACTGCCACAAGAGCACTTACCACTGGTGCACTTCTCTTATCTGCGCATCGGCAAACAACATCAGCTTGACAGCCAGCTCAGAGAACGGCCGAATCCCAGCATGGGGTGGTGACAAAATGTAGCCACCAGGGGAGACACCTCAGACCGCTGCATTAGGTGGCCTGACTGCACCCTCCTGCCAGCTGTGCCCTTGGCAGATGCCCACCTGCTCCTCCTAGATACGCATTTGTTACCAATTGTTTAGGTCCCTCTTGGGCGTTTTGTTAATTTTTCTGTCAGTTTCGCTGTCAGAGGCTGACAGCAGCATTTAACAGGTTAACAGCCTTGGGCAGAGCTCCACTCCACATGTAGTTGTTACAGGCAGATGATGGCTGAATAGCACAGACATCATTTGCCAGGAAAGGGGCGTGTCCTGAGCCCACATCAAAGACAAAGGAGCTGACATATGATGTAACTGTACTTCATATGTCGATAAGGAGTTCAAGAGCTTGAAATTAGTTCAAACCAGTCCTAGTAGACCGTAGAATATTAAACATGTCTTTCTAGGCTATTGTAGGCAGTATTGAATTTGTGGTGAACAGAATTTTGGGAATCGCATTTTCTGGAAAATTTGACAAAGCTGGCAATTGGGAATTTCAAATGATTCGCTCGCCTCTACCCAATATCAATCTATTATTATTTCTCATTTAAACCGATGCAGAAACATCAAAGTTAGTACAGATTATGGAATTGCATACACCATTTCCTAATTTACAGTACAGTAAAATGATAGTTCCTTTTACTAGTAGAGTCAATTTGATATTATCATAACAATACTGCCCCAATTTCCTTCCATTCTCAATGTACTGTAGGTTTCCGTCTATGCATTCATATACAAGCTGTTATAATAAGTATTTGTGTTGTCTGCATATGAACAGCATGCTCTACTACTGTTTTCTTAAGTATTTTTGGGTTGAGCTTGTTATAGCCATACATGGTAAAAGGTAGTTTTCATGCTTGCGAGGCGCAAGACAATTTAGTTCATCTGAGCACAGTCATCATAACTCTTTCAGTGCCTTTATTTCTCATGCTAGATACATCAGCAATATTCTGATACTTTAGCCCATATAAAGTTTTTGGTGAAATCTTACAGGCTAACCCCTTAACGACCAGATGTATTTTTGGTTTTGCATTTCAATTTTTTGCTCCCTTCTTTGCAAAGCCATAACTTTTTTATTTTTTTTTTATTCAAAATGGCTATCTGAGGGCTTCTTTTTTGCTGGATGAGTTGTACTTTTGAATAACACCATTGGTTTTACCATGTTGTGTGTGGGAAAAAAAACTATAAGTGCAGGCAAATTGCAAAAAAGTGCAATCCCACAGTTGGTTTTTTTTTTTTGCTTTTTTACTATGTTCACTAAATGCTAAAACTGACTTGCCACTATGTTTCTCCAGGTCGCTACGAGTTCATAGACATCAAACATGTTTAGGTTCTTTTTTATCTAATTGGTGAAAAAAATTCCAAACTCTGTTAAAAAAAATTGCCTTATATTCTGATACCCGTAGCGTCTCCATTTTTTTGTGTTCTCAGGTTGGGTGAGAGCTTATTTTTTGCGTGCCAAGCTGACATTTTTAATAATATCATTTTTGTGCAGATAAGATCTTTTGATTGCCCGTTTATTTTAACGCAATGTCGCGGCGACCAAAAAAACGTAATTCTGGCCTTTCTTTTTTTTCTCTCTACTCCGTTTAGCAATCAGGTTAATCCTTTTTTTATTGATAGATCAGGTGATTCTGAATGTGGCGATACCAAATATGTGTATATTTGTTTTTTTATTGTTTTATTTTGAATAGTGCGAAAGGGGGCTGATTTCAACTTTTATATATTTTTTTAATATTTCTAAAAACTTTTTTTACTTTTTGCATGCCGCAATAGTCTCCATGTGAGACTAGAAGCTGCCATAACCCGATCGCCTCTGCTACATACAGGTGATGATCAGATCAACTGTATGTAGCAGAATTACTCACTTGCTATGAGCGCCAATCACCGGGCGGCACTCATAACAATCCGGCAGTGACAAACATAGAGGTCTGCAGGGGACCTTTGGTTATGTGGTCACACACAACATTTGTGAATAGAGTTGCTCATATACGTTTTTCTCTTCTCTGCTCTATGAATATTGTGTGTGACCACATAAAGAAATTTCCTTTTTTGCATCACCTTACGGATAGAGTGTGCGGTGAATTCTCTTCATTTGGACTCAGGGTCTCAAGGGCCCGTTCTACCAGCACCTCGCATTTGGACAGAGTGCAGGCCAATTTATTGTATCTAGGGGACCTCTGGTTGACATGCCAAGCAATCTTGTGATGGAGGTCACCAATAGGCAGACTTCCAGTGTGCTTGCTATAAGCGCATGTTAAATGCCGCTGTCAGAGATTGACAGCAGCATTTAACTTGTTGACTGCTGTGGGAGGATCGCGATTCCTCCCGTGGCTGTTAGCAGCACATGTCAGCTGTTCAAAACAGCTGACATGTGCCAGAAAGATGTGGGCTCCGGCGATGAGGGTGTCCAACATCAGCATACTATTATATCTGATGTGGGAAAGGGGTTAAAAAGTTGCATCCTAATTTGTAACAATGGCTCAGTAAATAAAGAAAACAGGCAGGAAAAATATTTTCATTCGCATAAAGGCACACAAAAAAAATATACAAGACACTGTGTGAGCTGGGTGAATATTCGGTGGTAAGGTAGAGGACATTACTGGAAACCAGAGAAGATGGTGATCAGCAAGTATTTAAACACATCTAGATTAAACTATTAATAAGGGAACAGGGTATAACATTCTTGTTGGGAGGACTTCTTTAAATGAAACCATAAAACTAAATCATATTTAGCAACGTCTTCCTACATACTGATATGACATACTAGTATTGCTGTTCTGTCTGTTGTTCTACATTGGCAGTTTGTCAGACTCCTGAGTGCTCTTTAATTTGAACAAACTGCAACACTTAAAATAAGCAGTAGACCTCTTTGTAGAAATTAGTTGTTGCAGCTCTTTAAATTATCCTGTGCCACACGTTCACCTCCCATGCTGCCTTTGAAAGAACATTTATATGTTTCTGGTACAATTCAAGCATAGCCGAAACCAGCAGGTTATTATAAACAGTTGCAAAATGAACATAAAGCAGGTTCTTCTGTTTTTTTTTCCTTTTAAGAATTTCAAGAAGTTTTTGGACTTTGGCTCAGATTTGAGAATCTTTCAAATACAGCAGATAATATTAGTTGTAGAATAAATTATGTGCTGTACAATTCTTAGTTCTACTCATCTCATAGCTTAGTTGCTTGTATTAACTCAAACTCTTAGCAGTTGTTTCAATCATTGCTAAAATATATATCACCAAAGAACAGACCTCACATAGATGCTCTCCTGACTATGCGGTGACTTCATTTATTACTTCATTGCTAAATGCTATGCTGATTTATTTAATTATACTTGGACTGAAAAATGCCAAATAATTTAGTCCATTTATAATCAAAACAACATGGAATAAGATTGTAATATTATCATGGGGATCATCTGGCTACAATGTACCTGGAGATGTCACCAGTTGTTTATGTTCAGTGGAACTAAATGTATTCATGCGTTTCTTATCTTCTGTTCCAAAAGCTTACAGCCAAACACTTGCTGTTGGGATAGACCAGGGGTCCCCAACTCCAGGCCTCGAGGGCCGCCAACAGTGCAGGTTTTCAGGATTTCTTTCGTATTGCATCGGTGGTAATGTGATCATCTGCACAGGTGATGATTCCAACCCCTGTGCAATACTAAGGAAATCCTGAAAACCTGCACTGTTGGCGGCCCTCGAGGCCTGGAGTTGGGGACCACAGGGATAGACTATGTGATAGGAGAGCAATATGTTAACTATATTCGATAGCACGCACAGACAAAAAAAAGGTACAGTCCAGCATATAGTCAACTAGACATGAGAATACAATAAACAGGAGGGCAATGTGAAAAAAGTAAAATCAAGTGAGAAAATAATGACTAATATGAACTCTTTGAAAACTTTTTCTACTGATTGGCAAATCCTTGTGCTTGGTGTGATTTTTGACTTCCTCATACATGTTTAGCTTCCCCATTCATACTAATAATCTCTGACTACAGAAGAATCTTTAATCCACCATAAAGCGTAACCAAGTGAATCCCAAAACTAATTGTACAATTTTATTTGATCAATGAGTACTGCAAATGATGGGAATGATTACTCAAGCAAAATTCTCCACCATCATAAATTTCCAATTATTTTGAGTCATGTGGATTCATTATGTAGTATGGTTAATTGGTCATTTGTTCAAGTCTAATTCAATTTGCCTCGATTTAGAAAAAAAATTACATTCTCCTGAATCAAATTGTATTGCTATTCACTTTCTGCAAATTCTGCAAAATGGTGTCCATATGATTGTTCTTTTGCTGCATTGTAGTGGGTTGAGAAAGGAGTTTAAGAAATAATACTATTTGGTTTTCCTCATACCTGTCCCACTTCCTCCTCAGCTTAATTTCCAGTACCAGTGTTAGGGCTGGCGGAATGCATCAAATAATATAAAGGTAGTAATAAGGTGCATTCGCAGCCCGGGGTCCTACGTGCAGAGATGTTACCTGCTGCTCAGTAATGGCAGACACTATATAGCTGAATTATAGAAAAACACATGCGGATTAACATCACCCGCTATGTATTAAGGCGATCTCTCTTGACTCATAGAGCTGCTTTAACGCAGAATGTGCGCTTGTGTTTGGTCATAGGACTCTGCCCCAAGGACAGGGATTAGAGTTCCCCTAGACCCACTAACGCATGGCGCCGGACCTGCGGTGCCAGGACAAAATTATATGAGAATTTATCACACAGAGTGCGCACAGCATCGCGCTGGCGAACGCCACTAACCACCCCAACTAGGGAGAGGAAAGTGCACTATTTGCGCACGGCGCCGCACTGGGTAACACTGCTGTATTGACGCTGGTGAAACATGCATAGTGCTGGATGGCACTACCCGATGCTAGTCAGCTCCAATCACCCACAGTCAGAAAACAATGTTAGGGAAGGGGATCAATTAGGAGCTTTCACCAGAACATACAGTACATGCATCCACACACACCACGATTTGATGTTATACTAACGCATGGCCAAGTGGCCATGCAAACCTTTTATAGTTGCAGCCATCTAGGACCTTGCAAGTGGTAGAATCACAGCCACTTGAGGAACTGAGCATGAGACCTCCGACCTCCAATGAGAGGTCATCCCATGGGCATGCTCAGTAGGGACAAAGCAGCACTTCGTCCCATGAGCGCCTGCTCGCTGCTGACTAATGCTGGTTACAATAGCTGGACCTGGGATGGGAGCAGTAACCAGATGAACAGCATCAACATGAGCAAGACGCTGGGACCAACGTCTCTGCTGAGCAGGCTCCTTTGCGGCTGAAGAAGAATGCGAGACTGCAGAGGACATGGTTCGCGATTCCCCCTATGCAGCAGCTGGAATATGGCACCTAACAACCAACCTCTTCTTTTCTCTACCCTCTGACAAGCAACATCCTCTTCAGCCATTTTTTCTCTGCATCAAGTTGACTGGCATTGAGTAGGCTTCTAAAACTACTGCACACATCGTGATATCACAGGGAATGTCATGACGTCATGATATCTTGCCGTGCTCCAACATGCGCTATGATACCAGAAGCCTACTTGATGGAGCTGAGGATTTGATGATGGGCTGCAACAGCAATGGAACGTGAGTAGAAAGATATTAATGTTTATGACTTTTGAATTTCATTGCCAAATGTGAATGATTTGCCCAATTTTCAGTCTCGGTAGTGTTATCTATTGTCAATTGATCAAAATGACTTAGATCTCAGTATAGCACCACAATCCAAATACTTTCTACATAGGTATATGGCAAAAGAAGGACTGCATTGGAGATGAGCAAATCTTGAAATTTGAATTCACCAATTTCATTGAATTTATTTTTAAGAATTCAGTTTGTGGCAATCTGATTTACCTCAAATTAATAGTATAAAAATCTCAATTTGCCCTAAAAAGGCTTGAATGCCACAGAAGTCTCCTAGTACTCTATACAACCCATTTTAAAGTTGTTAACGAGAGCACAGCAACATCCAATCCTGTACATACACTGCACATGCTGTTGACACCAAGAAAGTGCTTAAGTCTTCTATATGTAGTTGCTTCCTCCTGTTATGTTGTTTATGGCTTGTCTGTAAATTTACCTTAACTCCTTCACCCCAAAGTCTGTTTTCACCTTCCTGATGAGGCAAAATTTTTTCAATTTTGACCAGTGTCACTTTATGTGGTTATAACTCTGGAAAACTTCAACATATCCCACTGATTCTGAGTAAAGATGGGTGAACCCAAACAGTAAAGTTTGGTGTGCGTACCTAACTCGGCAGGCACGGACACCGTACACAGAATTCACCAGGACAGGAATTCTGTGTTACTCTTTGGATTTGGCATGCGATTCGGCATGTGCATGACAGCATGGCAAACACCATTTCTGATCGGGGGTGAAATCATTCCCGCCGGTCAGAGAGCCGCAGTTCCCATGCTGTCAAAAGACAGCATGAGCACTCAGCTGTGATCAGAGGTATAAAGTTTACCTCCGGTCACTGGTATCAGATGATGAGACAACAGCTCCCATCATCTGAAACTTGCTGCTGCTAAAAACAGCAAGAGCAGGAGCAATGGATGGCGTATTCATTAGCCACTCCTGGGCTGTAAATAAATAATTTTTTAAAAGCGTTAGTTCCCACTATTTTTGATAACCAGCCATGCAAAACTCACAGCTGGGGGTTGAAACTCTCAGCTGTCAGATTCAGGAAGGCTAGATATAAAAAATAGAGGTGTCGCCATACCATATTTTTTAATTATTTAAATAAATAATTTAAAAAACAGCATGGGGTCCCCTGTATTTTGGTGAACCAGCCAGGCAAAACTCACAGCTGGGGGCTGCAATCCTCAGCTGTCAGCTTCAGCAAGGCTAGTTATCATAAATAGAGGGTCCCCAAGCCATATTTTTTAATTATTTAAATAAATAGTTTAAAACAATGGCGTGGGATCCCCTGTATTTTGGTTAGTCAGCCAGGCAAAACTCACCGCTGGGGGCTGCAACCCTCAGCTGTCAGCTTCAACAAGGCTAGTTATCAAGAATAGAGGGGTCCCCATGCCATATTTTTTAATTATTTAAATAAGTAATTTAAAAAAAAGTGTGAGGTCCCTTGCACTTTTGACAACCAACCTTGATAAAGCAGACAACTGGGGGCTGGTATTCTCAGGCTGGTAAGGGGCCATGAATATTGGCCCCCTCAGCCTAAAAATAGCAGCCCGCAGCTGCCCGAAAAGGCACATCTATTAGATGAGCCAATTCTAGCTCTTTACCTGGCTCTTCCCACTTGCCCTGTAGCGGTGGCAAATAGGGTGATAGTTGTAGTAATGGAGGGGCATCCATAAGACACCCCCATTACTAACCCCATAGTTACATTGTAAGAAAATACAGAAACCAAGAATAAAGTCCTTTAATTGAAAGAATGACACAGACTCCTTTAATAATCTAAATTAAACCATACTTATGACCTCGCCTAATTACACAGAAGCCCTCGATCTCCTGTAATAAAACTAAAATAAAAACAACAATATACCATACCTGTCGTTCTGTCCCACTCCGTAATCCTTGTCTGGGGGATAAATACTTTTCAACCTGGATGGTGCCAAGATGCGACCATCCAGGCTGAGAACCACTGGTGAATAAACAGCTGTGGGTACCCCTCTATTTTTGATAACTAGCCTTGCTGAAGCTGACAGCTGAGGGTTGCAGCCCACAGCTGTGTGTTTTGCCTGGCTGGTTAACCAAAATACAGGGGAACCCAACCCATGCCATTTTTTAAAAAATTATTTATTACTGCGCAGGAGCGGCTGATGAATACTCCAATCCGCCGCTCCTGCTCTCGCTGTTATTAGCGACAGGAAGTGTCAGATGATGGGACCAGTAGTCCCATCAGCTGAAACCAGTGATTGGAGGTAAACTTTATACCTCCGATCACAGCTGAGAGCTTATGCTTTCTTACACTATAACTGGCAGTGATGATTTCACCGCTGATCAGAAGCGGTGTTTGCCACACTATCATGCAGATAACAGCGCAGTAAACACGGTATGTTCAGGCCCCTCATTCTAGTGAGTGGGGCCAGGTTCGGGTCCGAGTACTGTTCCGTTTTGCAACTGTTTGGCCGAACCCGCCGGACCCGAACATCAAGGTGTCCGCCCATCTCTAATTCTGAGAATGTTTGGTCATGACATATTGTACTTCATGATAGTGGTAAATTTTGTTTGCTAAGACTTGCATTTATTTGTGAAAATATAGGACATTTGGCAAAACTTTGGAAAATGTTGCAATTTTCAAACTGAAATTTTGTGCTCTTAAATAAGAGTTATGTCACACAAAATATTTAATAATAGTTAATAAATAACATTTGTCACATGTCTACTTTATATCAGCACAATTTTTAAAATGTAATTTGTTTTAGTTAGGAAGTTATAAGGGGCAAAAGTTGACCAGCGATTTCTAATTTCTCCAACAAAATTTACAAAACCATTTTTTTATGGAAAACATCATATTTGAAGTGACTTTGAGGGGCCTATATGACAGAAAGTAATCAAAATTGACTCCATTCTAAAAACTGCACACCTTATGATGTTCAAAACCACATTCAAGAAGTTTATTAATCCTTCAGGCGCTTCACAGGAATTTTTGGAATGTGGAATGAAAAAAATGAACATTTAGCTTTTTTCACAAAAATATTACTTTAGACCCATTTTTTTTATTTTTGCAAGTGTCACAGAAAAAAAATAACCCCAAAATTTGTTGTGCAATTTCTGAGAATGCTGATTCTCCATAGTTAGGGGATAGCTTGGAAGAGAAGGAGTGCCATTTGACTTTTGAATGCAAAACTTGCTATAATAATTAGCTGACGCCATGTCGTGTTTGGTGAGCCTTTCATGTGCCTAAACAGTGGAATCCACTCACACGTGGCACCATTTTGGAAACTACACCCCTCAGGGAACTTGTCTAGATGTGAGGTGAGCCCCAGGAACCCCAAGGTGCTTCACAGACGTTTAGAAAGTTGAACTATGAAAAAAAAAGCAACAAACTTTTCATACAAAAATGCTTTAGCCCCAAATTTTGCATTTTCACAAGGGTAACAGGAGAAATTGCAGATAAACATCAAAAAGTGGACCAAAGTCCACTAGGAAATCTCTTAGAATAAAGTGCATACCAGCAATAGAGAAAATATTAAAAAATAACTTTTATTTCAACCATTAAAATATATCAATAGCTATCTAAGGCAAAAAGATGAGGGCTCCAGAATACAGTATGATGACTGCAGGGCCAGTTTTAGGCAAAGTGGGGCCCTAGGCAAAAGTTTAAAATGGGGCCCCAAATGCTAACAAATTGCTCCATGACACAGAAACATTTTGGTTGTAGTTACATGCGCCGATTTCAGGCCACTAAACAAGTGTAATTAACAATATTGAAGTCATTCGCCGCTTGTTTCAGGCCACTTTACACCGGGAATAATGGGAATGAGGAATAATGATGGGGATAGAATAATCACTAGTAGATCAATCTGTCCACGTACAGTACCATCTTAGCAGCATATCTGCAGTTTTCACAAGGCGATGTGCTGCTGAGAACAATGACTTTTGTTGCGGCATAACCAATCCAATCACTCGATGAATATCTTGCATTTTGCACTCCCCCTAGTTCTCCATATAGTATAATACACATCCATAGTCCTCCATATAGTATAATGTACTCCCCCTAGTCCTCCATATGGTATAACACACTCCCCATAGTCCTCTATATAGTATAATAGACTCCCCATAGTCCTCCATATAGTATAATACACCCCCATAGTCCTCCATTGAGTATAATACACTCCCCATAGTCCTCTATAGAGTATAATACACTCCTATAGTCCTCCATAGAGTATAATGCACTCCCCATATTCCTCTATAGAGTATAATACACTCCTATAGTCCTCCATAGAGTATAATGCAGTCCCCATATACAGTTAGGTCCATATATATTTGGACAGAGACAACATTTTTCTAATTTTGGTTATAGACATTACCACAATGAATTTTAAACAAAACAATTCAGATGCAGTTGAAGTTCAGACTTTCAGCTTTCATTTGAGGGTATCCACATTAAAATTGGTTGAAGGGTTTAGGAGTTTCAGCTCCTTAACATGTGCCACCCTGTTTTTAAAGGGACCAAAAGTAATTGGGCAATTGAATCCAAAGCTATTTCATGGAAAGGTGTGGGCAATCCCTTCGTTATGTCATTCTCAATTAAGCAGATAAAAGGCCTGGAGTTGATTCGAGGTGTGGTGCTTGCATTTGGAAGATTTTGCTGTGAAGTAAACATGCGGTCAAAGGAGCTCTCCATGCAGGTGAAACAAGCCATCCTTAAGCTGCGAAAACAGAAAAAACCCATCCGAGAAACTGCTACAATATTAGGAGTGGCAAAATCTACAATTTGGTACATCCTGAGAAAGAAAGAAAGCACTGGTGAACTCATCAATGCAAAAAGACCTGGGCGCCCACGGAAGACAACAGTGGTGGATGATCGCAGAATAATCTCCATGGTCAAGAGAAACCCCTTCACAACAGCCAACCAAGTGAACAACACTCTCCAGGAGGTAGGCGTATCAATATTCTAATCTACCATAAAGAGAAGACTGCATGAAAGTAAATACAGAGGGTTCACTGAACGGTGCAAGCCACTCACAAGATTCAAGAATAAAAAGGCTAGACTTGACTATGCTAAAAACCATCTAAAAAAGCCAGCAAAGTTCTGGAAGAACTTTCTTTGGACAGATGAAACCAAGATCAACCTCTACCAGAATGATGGAAAGAGAAAAGTATGGCAAAGGCGTGGTACAGCTCATGATCCAAAGCATAGCACATCATCTGTAAAACACGGCGGAAGCAGTGTAATGGCTTGGGCATGCATGACTGCCAGTGGCACTGGGTCACTAGTGTTTATTGATGATGTGACACAGGACAGAAGCAGCCGAATGAATTCTGAGGTATTCAGAGACATACTGTGTGCTCAGATCCAGCCAAATGCAGCCAAACTGATTGGACCTCATTTCATACTACAGATGGACAATGACCCAAAACATAAAGCCAAAGCAACCCAGGAGTTTATTAAAGCAAAGAAGTGGAATATTCTTGAATGGCCAAGTCAGTCACCTGATCTCAACCCAATTGAGCATGCATTTCACTTGTTAAAGACTAAACTTCAGGAAGAAAGGCCCAAAAACAAACAGCAACTGAAAACCACTGCAGTGAAGGCCTGGCAGAGCATCAAAAAGGAGGAAACACGGCGTCTGGTGATGTCCATGAGTTCAAGACTTCAGGCAGTCATTGCCAACAAAGGGTTTTCAACCAAGTACTAAAAATGAACATTTTATTTAAAATTATTGAATCTGTCCAATTACTTTTGGTCCCTTTAAAAACAGGGTGGCACATGTTAAGGAGCTGAAACTCCTAAACCCTTAATCCAATTTTAATGTGGATACCCTTAAATGAAAGCTGAATGTCTAAACTTCAACTGCATCTGAATTGTTTTGTTTAAAATTCATTGTGGTAAAAATAATAAATAAAATTAGAAAAATGTTGTCTCTGTCCAAATATATATGGACCTAACTGTAGAATATAATTCTGACCTCATATAGTGTACATGCATACACACATATACCGTACAAACATACAGATACACATACTCGTACCGTACATACATATACACACATACCGTACATACACACATACCGTATATACATACACATATACTGTATATACACACAAACAGTTATACACACATATAGTATACACATACCATACACACATATACATACACATATACTGTACATACATGCACATAAACATACATATATACCATATATACATACAAATATATTGCATATACACAGATACACACATATTATACACACAGACATACACATATACTGTACATGCATACACATAGATACACACACACTGTACATACACAGATGCACATACATACATCTACAAGCATATACACACACACATACTAATCTTGTATATCAGGTGATCAGATGAGCCCTTGAGGAGGTGAGTTCAGTTGGAGAGGGCTGCAGAACCCACTGTGGGGATGGGGCACAGAGCATACAGGACTGATATCAGCCCCCTGGTGCTGCTGTGTTGTCCCGTGCAGTGAGCTCCTCCCCATCTCTTCACAGTGAGGAGATGCCGCAGCCTGCTGGGAACAGAACAGTGGAGGGAGCAGATATACAACTTAAGTCCTGCTCTTCCTCCACTGCTGTCCCTGACTCCCTGTGTGCTGTGCTTCTTTTTATGGGGTGGGAGGTGTCCGGTTGTATTTTATATTTGTGTTTTTATGTTGATTTTAACATTTGTTTTTTCATTCTAGTATTCCTTACATATGGTGGGAGAGGTTGTTGTCAATACTATCGTTGTCACGGAAGGAGTTGAATTTTCTGGAGACGGACATTTTCTGGACAGAATTATTTATATTAGTGTAATGTCATAAATTTTTGGACACTGTATTTATACTATGTTTTGTATATTTATATTGTTGTTATGTAATTTATAATGAATATTTGCATTTTTTATTCACTATTATGTATGTCTGATTAGGTATTCTTGCAAGGAATTATCCATACCCATAACTATGTGTGGTTTTTAACATAAAATATTTGAAATATTATTGTGATAAAATATGGTGTTCACTATTAAGTAGGACTGGTTAGGTATTCATGTGATATATAATCTATACTCACCACTAGGTGGTTATGTGGCATTTAACATAAAATATTATTGTGATAAAATATGGTATTCACTATGGAGGGGGTAGTATATATACAGATATTATGGTCATTAGGTGTCTGTGTTAGCGTATTTATAGGGTTTATTGATTATTATTTATTTTTTATTTTTATTTTTTCCTTTTTTTCATTTTTTCTTCTTATATGTGTGGGTAAATTTGTATTGTTTTTCTATACTCATTTAATATATTTTATGAGGTAGAATATATAGATATATATGTTTATGTGGTCATTCTGTTCTGTGACCATTCACTTTTATGTGATGTTGGCATTTATTATGGACACTTTATATTTATTTTAATAATTTTTTCCTTCACTGGGTGTATTGCTTATAATAAGCACTTTATTTGTCTGTCCAGGCATTTTTCTTCCATCCTCCGTGTGTGATATAGACTTATAAAGTTCTGCCTGCGAGCCATTGCGCATGCGCTTGTTCCCAGACCTCCCGGATCTTCGCTGGGCGTTCTTATTATGACACGCAGGCTTACTGCTTGCGTGCCATTGAGCGTTGCCAGGGAAGTGTCCATTAGAGGGGGCGGGCATAGGCGCAATGCGCGCACTATGGCTGCGCTGGACTCTACCCGCCTATTATCTCCCGATTGGTGGAGCATTATATTTAAGCCCGGCTACCGCTCACCCTGACACGCCCCCGGAAGAAGCAGGTGGCGAAACGTACGTCGGGGTGAGTGGACGCCGAACGGATGTATAGATGAGATGCGGTAAGCACGATTTACTTCTATTTGTTAGGCTGGCTTACATGACGTTATTATATCTAGAGTGTAGCTTTGTGGGCACACATTAGGCTTAGGAATTTCCCTTGCTACCCCCTCCATGGCTGAGTAAATTTGTATTTATACTTTGTTATGTATTAGGATATGGGCGGTATTGATTGAAATTCTGACATTTATTTATGTTGGAATACTATATATACTTTGTGCCAGAGTTTATGTCATGAGATATGATTGCTGCCAGCTTATAATACCGGTTTATATTTGTTCACCGGTTTTTCCTGTTCGGTTTCCACTATACGGTATTTTTGCTTTTTTTAATTGTTTTTAATGTGGTATAATAAAAGTTGTATTTTATTTGCATCATTTGTGGGATCTCTTCATGTTTCCATTTAAGATTATTTAATATGGAAGTTTTGGTGTATATTATGATTAGAAGTGCCCTTGTTTCTATATGGGACGTCTTTTTGATGTAGTTCATTAGTATTTTTCTGTTTACGACAGATAGTCCGTTCTACCATGGATTTAAAAGCTAAAGAATTGACTTGGCGTAATAAAGCAGTGAATATTTTTAAGCAAAATACCGTTAGTGTTTCGCAAGATGCATCTGTATCTAATAGGGAATTAATGCTGAAATATAAGAATGCTCTCCACAAAAAGACCAAAATTTGGTGGAATCGTGCTTCCTTAGAAAATTATGTGGACAAAAGAATTGTTCCTCGTGGTTTAAGAGTACAAATATATCCTACGTTTGACCTGAATGATGAGGATTTGACTAATCGCTGGATTGAGACGGCTTCTGTTTGCTCTATTGATTTCATCAAAATCATCATTGAACATAATACTGCTATTTTAAAGACAATTGATGTTGAATTGGAATCTATTTATAAGAGTTTACATTCTAGTCTTACTACGGAGCAAATGGAGGCATGGATTAAGGAATTAAATAAGGAGGAGTGTAAATGGGAGGAAGAAGTGAGTCAGGGAAAATTGAAAAAATTCTTACGAGACTCTAAGGACTATGAGACAAATAAGATCTTTCGTTGGCAACAGAGGATGAGAAATGTGAAATATGGTGTACCTGGAGAAAAATTTGACTCCTCAAGTATGTCGGGGAGCGAGAGTGGTATGTCAGGCGGAGAAACCTCGTATACCAGGGATTTTCATTTACGCAGTGGAGGACGTAAGAAGTTTCCGGATATGTTTAATAAACCATCTAAGTCCAAAAAGTATGGAAACCAAATGAAGGTAATTAATCTCTCGGAACATCTTTTGTCCCCCGTACAGGAGGACCTTCTGTGTAGGGGTCTCACTTTTTCACCTTCTTCACATTTAGATGCCTTTAATGCGGTAAAAGATGTCAACCTTTTTGCCAGGAAGATTTTATTACGTAAACTTCATTTTAAACCGGAATTGGAAGTTATTTTGGAAACTGAGGAAGAGAATGAGACTTGTCGAATTTTGGAATCTCTACTTTTGGAGAATGAGACTACTGAGGTGAGTATGATCCCGGATAAATTGGTCCCAAAGTCAAAAAAATTTCCCCCTTTGGGACTATGTCCTGCGGTGGACATATTCACTAAATTGGTGACCCAGGATGTTGAAGAGTTGGCATCTAAACATGGGAGGGGTGCTAACAATCTGTCTAAAATGGAGCGAAAGGAATTGGTCGAACTTAGGAGTTGGAATGATGTAGTCTTCAAATCGGCAGATAAGGGGGGAAACCTCTTTATCTGGCCACTAGACATGTATGAAAGACAAGCATACAGATTGTTAGAAGACACCAGGTGTTATCGAAGGTTAACATATAATCCGTTATCCTCTTTTCATCAGATTCTGGTGGATATTCTGGGTAAGGCTTTGGAGGATGGTCTTATAACGAAAACCTTTTTTGAGAAGATCCGGGATTTACATCCAAGGTTATGTACCTTTTACCTTATTCCAAAGGTACATAAAGACCCAATTGATCCTCCTGGGCGACCAATTGTGGCCGGAAATGGGGGATTGTGTGAGGTAATTTCAGAGGTCATCGACTATTTTTTGAAACCCATTGTATCTTCTCTTCCGTCCTTTGTTAGGGATACCAACCAGGTGTTACAGCGTATTGATGAGTTGGAAATGGAGAAGAATATGTTACTCGTAACAGCGGACGTGGAATCCTTGTACACGTCAATCAGGCACGAGGATGGCCTGAAGGCCACGTTATGGTTTCTGAGGGAGAGTAATATGGATAACCACTTGGTGGACTTGATTATGACCCTACTGGACTTCGTTTTAAGGCACAACACCTTCATCTTTAATGGAAAGATTTATCTTCAATGCCAAGGTACGGCTATGGGGGCATCTTGTGCCCCTTCATACGCCAATTTATTTTTGGGCGCCTGGGTGCGTAAAATATTTATGGAGGAGGACATCATCGAGATAAAGCAGGTCCATAATTGGATGCGATATATTGATGACGTCCTATTTGTGTGGGAAGGCCCAGAGGAGGAACTTGGATGTTTGATGGAGAAACTTAATAATAATGACCAAAATATACATCTCACTTTTAAATCCGGTAGGAGCCTGGATTTTTTGGACATATGGATTGATGTTTCCATTAATGGACGTTTAAAAACAGACGTTTACAGAAAGCCTACCGCCACTAATTCTTATCTTAGAGCGGATTCTGCACATCCTATGAATACAATTCGGGGAATTCCAATTGGTCAATTCCTGAGAATGAAGAAAATTTGCTCAGATAATGAATCTTTTGAGAGACAATGTACGGATCTGTCGGCTAGATTCATGGAGAGAGGATACAGCAAGAAGATGATACGGAGGGGTTACAATAGAGCAAAACGGACGCCTAGAAATAAATTGCTATATGGAAATTATGCGAAACCGAAAAATGAGGATGATAAACAGGTAAGAATTAAATCAACCTATAATTCCCAATGGCAACCATTGGTTGGAATCATCCAAAAACATTGGGAGGTTCTTTTATCAGATTCTATTTTGAAACAGGTTTTGCCTGTGACTCCTCTATGTGTGTCCAGACGTTCCGCTAACCTCAAGGACCTTTTGGTCCACAGTCATTATGATCCTAAAAAAAGTAGTACATCTCGTCCTTTGGTAAAGGGGTTTTTCCCGTGCGGTCTGTGTAAGGCGTGTGCCAACTTGATAAAAGGGAAAACCTTTAAAAACTTTGATGGGTCAAGGGTGTATGAGATCCGTAAACATCTGACATGCGTCTCGAGGGCGGTTATATACCATGCCGAATGTCCCTGTGGTAAGGTCTATATAGGCCTTACCACACGGGAACTCAAAATCCGCGTTAGAGAGCACATTTTGGACATTGAAAAGGCTAAAAATGTCACTGATGATACAACATTAAAAACATTAGCTCGTCATTTTAAGAAATACCATGATTGTATTCCTCGTGGTCTCAGGATCAAGGCCATAGATCAAGTGGATCTGGGTTCACGGGGTGGCGACATAGGCAAAAATTTGGCTAGACTTGAATGCCGTTGGATATACCGTCTGAGGACAATTAGACCATTTGGTCTCAATGAGACAATGGGATTTTCAGCATTCTTATAAATAACAGGTGCTTCTTTTTATGGGGTGGGAGGTGTCCGGTTGTATTTTATATTTGTGTTTTTATGTTGATTTTAACATTTGTTTTTTCATTCTAGTATTCCTTACATATGGTGGGAGAGGTTGTTGTCAATACTATCGTTGTCACGGAAGGAGTTGAATTTTCTGGAGACGGACATTTTCTGGACAGAATTATTTATATTAGTGTAATGTCATAAATTTTTGGACACTGTATTTATACTATGTTTTGTATATTTATATTGTTGTTATGTAATTTATAATGAATATTTGCATTTTTTATTCACTATTATGTATGTCTGATTAGGTATTCTTGCAAGGAATTATCCATACCCATAACTATGTGTGGTTTTTAACATAAAATATTTGAAATATTATTGTGATAAAATATGGTGTTCACTATTAAGTAGGACTGGTTAGGTATTCATGTGATATATAATCTATACTCACCACTAGGTGGTTATGTGGCATTTAACATAAAATATTATTGTGATAAAATATGGTATTCACTATGGAGGGGGTAGTATATATACAGATATTATGGTCATTAGGTGTCTGTGTTAGCGTATTTATAGGGTTTATTGATTATTATTTATTTTTTATTTTTATTTTTTCCTTTTTTTCATTTTTTCTTCTTATATGTGTGGGTAAATTTGTATTGTTTTTCTATACTCATTTAATATATTTTATGAGGTAGAATATATAGATATATATGTTTATGTGGTCATTCTGTTCTGTGACCATTCACTTTTATGTGATGTTGGCATTTATTATGGACACTTTATATTTATTTTAATAAACATCACGTGCACATCCATATATCATTAGGTTTTTCCTTTTTTCCTTCACTGGGTGTATTGCTTATAATAAGCACTTTATTTGTCTGTCCAGGCATTTTTCTTCCATCCTCCGTGTGTGATATAGACTTATAAAGTTCTGCCTGCGAGCCATTGCGCATGCGCTTGTTCCCAGACCTATATTCCCAGACCTTATTATGACACGCAGGCTTACTGCTTGCGTGCCATTGAGCGTTGCCAGGGAAGTGTCCATTAGAAGGGGCGGGCATAGGCGCAATGCGCGCACTACGGCTGCGCTGGACTCTACCCGCCTATTATCTCCCGATTGGTGGAGCATTATATTTAAGCCCGGCTACCGCTCACCCTGACACGCCCCCGGAAGAAGCAGGTGGCGAAACGTACGTCGGGGTGAGTGGACGCCGAACGGATGTATAGATGAGATGCGGTAAGCACGATTTACTTCTATTTGTTAGGCTGGCTTACATGACGTTATTATATCTAGAGTGTAGCTTTGTGGGCACACATTAGGCTTAGGAATTTCCCTTGCTACCCCCTCCATGGCTGAGTAAATTTGTATTTATACTTTGTTATGTATTAGGATATGGGCGGTATTGATTGAAATTCTGACATTTATTTATGTTGGAATACTATATATACTTTGTGCCAGAGTTTATGTCATGAGACATGATTGCTGCCAGCTTATAATACCGGTTTATATTTGTTCACCGGTTTTTCCTGTTCGGTTTCCACTATACGGTATTTTTGCTTTTTTTAATTGTTTTTAATGTGGTATAATAAAAGTTGTATTTTATTTGCATCATTTGTGGGATCTCTTCATGTTTCCATTTAAGATTATTTAATATGGAAGTTTTGGTGTATATTATGATTAGAAGTGCCCTTGTTTCTATATGGGACGTCTTTTTGATGTAGCGCTAAAACATGTAAACTTGAAAACACGAAATTTGAACTGCATTACTGCACTAGAAATATGAAAAATGAGAGCTTTTAGCGCATAAAAATGGCCAATTTTATGTGTACCTGGTAGCCCCTTTACGGCATCTCTCTTATACCAGGTCCTACGCTTGCCTTACCTCGCTGAGAATAAACGTCTCCATCTGAATGGGTACATGTGAAAACCTCTTCCTAGACTAAAATTCTCTCTCTCTATGGAGGGGTATTGGACCTGCTGTAATTAAAACACCTGAAGCTAGGAGGCGGAGTGCATGATCAGAAGGCTAAAGAACACATTTCAAAAACCTGACCGGCACATCCAAACATAGACTAAGTGTGAACAGGTGCTGAACCTAGAGTCGCCAACTCGTATATAGTTAAGTAAATAAGGCAATACACTGCAGCGCTAAAACATGTAAACTTGAAAACACGAAATTTGAACTGCATTACTGCACTAGAAATATGAAATATGAGAGCTTTTAGCGCATAAAAATGGCCAATTTTATGTGTACCTGGTAGCCCCTTTACGGCATCTCTCTTATGCCAGGTCCTACACTTGCCTTACCTCGCTGAGAATAAACGTCTACATCTGAATGGGTACATGTGAAAACCTCTTCCTAGACTAAAATTCTCTCTCTTTATGGAGGGGTATTGCTTTTCCAGAGCCTTTGTGCTACCAGTAACGTGGAAGCCCCCCATACTTCTGTTAACAGATGACTGACCTGAGTGCAGACTTGCTTTTTTGTGGATTGATTTGAAGCTTTTGTAGGGATCATTTTACACAATGTTTGATATTACATTTATTCGGCACTCTCTACTGAGCACTTACATCAGGGTTTACACTTAAATCTCCAATTGACAGGATTCAGATAAGACCCCTGAGGGATCCATTCACTATGAAGAATTAGCAGAGTTACTCTGTAGTCAGTCGTTCCTCTGTTCAGCTATGTCCTTCTTTTCAGAGGTGCACAAAACTGTGGTTGACTGCGCTTATATGCACGCATAAAAAGATGGAAACCGTCAGATCATTGACAGCCAGATGTTGCTCACAGTGCCTCCATTTGCCTCGTTACAAGGAATCTTCTGCCGGGGGTTCAGTCTGAATCATGTTTTTCAGAGGTTTACATGTATACCCCAGTGTAAGTGCTTAGCGTAAAGCACAGGATAAATATGTGATGAGCCTGTGATCTTTCAGAGGCAGTATGAACAAATCAACCGCAGGTAAAGAATTGTTTTTGTTTGTTTTTTACGCCATTTCTCATGCTGTATAAGTAATTAGATGACTTTATTCTTCTGGTCGGTGTGATTACAGTGATGCAAGATTTATATAACTTTTTTATGTTTCACTGCTGTCCTAGACTAAAATATGCTTTTTATTGCAGTTATTGCATCGCCATTTTTTGATAACTATACTTTTTCCATATTTTTGGTGACATAGTCATGTGAGGGCTTGCTTTTTACAGAACGAGTTGATGGGGTTTTTTGTACCATTTTTTGGCATATGACATTTTTTGATAGCTTTCTATTCTGATTTTTGGGAGGCAGAATGAACAAAAAACAGCAATTCAGGAATTATTGTTTACATAAATGTATTTATTAAAGTAATTTTTTTTGTCTTTATTTTGTGACTTTTTTATATTTTACAATTTTTGTTAACTTTTTTAACTTTTTTATATTAACATAGTAACATAGTAACATAGTAACATAGTTAGTAAGGCCGAAAAAAGACATTTGTCCATCCAGTTCAGCCTATATTCCATCATAATAAATACCCAGATCAACGTCCTTCTACAGAACCTAATAATTGTATGATACAATATTGTTCTGCTCCAGGTAGACATCCAGGCCTCTCTTGAACCCCTCGACTGAGTTCGCCATCACCACCTCCTCAGGCAAGCAATTCCAGATTCTCACTGCCCTAACAGTAAAGAATCCTCTTCTATGTTGGTGGAAAAACCTTCTCTCCTCCAGACGCAAAGAATGCCCCCTTGTGCCCGTCACCTTCCTTGGTATAAACAGATCCTCAGCGAGATATTTGTATTGTCCCCTTATATACTTATACATGGTTATTAGATCGCCCCTCAGTCATCTTTTTTCTAGACTAAATAATCCTAATTTCGCTAATCTATCTGGGTATTGTAGTTCTCCCATCCCCTTTATAAATTTTGTTGCCCTCCTTTGTACTCTCTCTAGTTCCATTATATCCTTCCTGAGCACCGGTGCCCAAAACTGGACACAGTACTCCAGGATGGGACATTAACTGTATAAAGACAGATCGCTGATCTAATACTCTGCAATGCTTCTCCACAGCAGAGCATTAGAACAGCATCTGACATGACGGTAGGAGGATTGTCAGCTCGCATTCTTAGCATGAGCTGACAAACCACCATCTCTGAGTTACCCCGCAGCCATCTTGGGACCCTGGGTCACCATGGAGACCATCAATGATCGCAACACATTGTGCCGATGGAAGCACAGAGGGTGCTCACTCCTTCTGCGATGTCCCGCGATGTCACTGTCTCTATTGACTACCGAAGACAGAGTCCTACCCAGTGACACTGGACACAGAACACAACTCTACCATACAAACTGCGCTCTACTGCAAATCCCTTATTTTTGATGGCCCGGGTACTGAAGCCACTGTAGAAGGTACAGCTCTCTCTCTTATGTTTTAACAGTCTGAGAAATGGGGCAGAGCATGCTTTTTGCAAACTGCAAATAATTTTTCAAAATGTCTGTTTTTACATGATACTGGGAATTTTAGGAAATTCGATCCAAACTCAATCCTCAGTAGATGAATTTGCTCATCTCTAACTAACATCAAACTGATAAAACAAGCAGGTGATGCCTGGCTGTATCCCTCCTTGGCCTTGCCTTACAGTATATTAGACAAAGGGACTTTCCTACAGCTCTTTCCTTCTCAAACAAATCCTCATTTTTCTCTTTTTCTCACATACTACTTCACTGCTGTGCTGTCACATGCAAGTTGTACAGTTCATTCAATGTTGTTTATCTTCCTCTCCCTAACTCTATGACTCAACTGTGAGTTATGACGTCCTGCCACTATCCAGATTCATCACAAAGTGACTGCTGAATCTTCTGCTTCAGTTTTTATACAGTCTGTGATTGGCTGTAATACACCCTCTGGATTGATTGTACTACACCATGTGATGTGATAGCTGCAAGGCATTATATGAATGCCTGCCAAGCAGCAACTGAAATCATTTGATTCTTCTCGGGATAATCTTCTGCAATGTGTAAAACAGCAGTAAGCATTTTGAGTGAATCATACAAAGCAAATTGCATGTTATTCAAATTTGACAGGTTAAAAAAATTTCAAAAAATTTGACACAAATCCAATTTGATTATAATAATCAATCAATTTATCTCTAGATTATGTAGGGGTGGGCAGGTGGCGGGTTTGGGCCCTGCATTCCTGCCTAATGAAACCGGGTACATGTTATTTGTTTATTGTAGCTGACAATGTCTTGATGTGAACTGATGTACCTGTGTTTATGTCTGTATATGTTAGGTACAGAAATAAGGACAGCCAGTGTTAGAGTTAGGTCAGGATTGGCAGAGGGAATGACAGTTGTAAGATTGCACATACTTGCGGGTTGGGGAATACTCGCTTGGCAGCGACAAAATACACAGCAATACATTTTCTCCTCAAAAACTCAACTGGGTTTATTACTCCATAAACCCCAGTGGCAGAAAACACAAAACAACAATCTTCATATCACGGCAAATCAAAGTAACAATGTTCACAGCGTCACTCGGTTCCACCAGGATGGTGACCATACACTCTTGGTCGAGTCCAATATTCCGGCTCGCTTTGGAGCCAAACACACAGTCTGGTATTACCTGCTCATCAGTGCAGCAGGTTTTCCACTGGCAGTACCACACGGGACCTGTTTCTGGTTCTGCAGATCCCTGTCCTCACCTCGTGCTCTTCAGGGATCCAGTCCTCCTCCCAGGACTTCCCAACACCCAGGTTACTCGGGATCACACAGGTGGCCTGTCCGGGTACAATGCAGGACGTCCAACCCCAGCTGGGACCGTCCAATACCCAGGTCACCAGAAGCAAGGTCCCACCACGTGCTCTTCAGGGCTTAGCACACCCAACACCGAGGTATCTGCCAGGGCCTTGCATGTAGACCAATCAGGTCCACACTCAGAGAGCATACAGCACTGCTCTGTAGTGTCCTGCCTGGACACATGGAAGTCTGTCCATCCTGACAGACTCACCGACGCCTACCCATGTGCTAACACACCTCCTTTAGGTCGCCTGTAACCACACCCACAGGTGAAGTAACATCACATGCACTGGTCACATGATCATGACATCACTGCAGGTCCTCAAACTCCTGCAGGGAAAAGATACAGTGAGCACCCCCACTCAGAGTGAGGTATGTGGGTAGCCAGACCCTCCCATCTCTCATAGCTACCCGCAACCCGGACCCAGGTGCACTAAATGACATCTTCAGTGCTCACGTGCTCTAAAGACAAGATACTCCGGGTTGCATCGCAGGGAGCATCCATGTCTGTGACACATACCTCCCATTAACCACAATGCCAGACACTGTCTCACCATCACATCCATGCACACAATTGCCACGCACTCTCATGGCCTCAATACACCTCCGTGCTCATACTGGGGAGACCATGCAGCTCCCCCTACCTGTTTCAGGGGTCACTGCATCACACAGTGTAGTGCCAAGTTAGTGTTAAGGGGGACACTATACAGTTAAATGTAAATGTCAGATAACAATTTGTTTTAGCATGAGTAGTAACAGTTGAATAGTTAAGCCAATAGGGGGGTTAGTGGGAGGAGCTATAGCAGTGTGAGGAGAATTGTTCTAAAAGGAGCTGTAGTAGTTGTGTGGTGAGTTACAGTTGAAAGAGACAGAAAGAAAACTGAAGGAAGGAGGTCTGGAGATGTTAGATCTTGGAAGCGAGGCAGCCTGGAAAAATGAGTGGTTACTCTGTGAGTTACTTACCTCCCATAATGTCCGGGACTTATGGTCCAAACAGGTATTGTGAAAATGGATGGACTGTTATTGTTATGAAGAAGCCTGAGTTCAGTAAAGTTTCATTGGAAAAGAACAAGGACTCTGATTATATTTATGTGTGTATGAAAAGGACTGGGGCTTTGTATGCTAAAGAGGTTCCTGACCCACAGGTGGGTGAAACACTTGACACACACAGCACACCACAAGATGGACAATTTGTTTCTGTAGCAGAGCATCAGGGTGTCACAGAACAGCAGCAGCCCCTCAACAAGACTATCACCCTGGCCCCTTTACAAATTGGAATAGTCGGCAGGATCAAGAACTTTTGCAGAAGGAAAAAGGAGAAACCCCTAACACGGCCAAGATGGTGGCTGTGAGTACTACTAAAATGGTGGCCCAGAGTCTGGCGATAGCTCCACCCATCGTGGGTGTCATACAAAGAAAGAGGAGCGAAAATCCAGTTGGTGGGGAGGGTGCCTTGGCCCTATCCCCTTGTGAGCGGTGCCAGTCCATAGTGGGAACAACAAAGAAAAAATAAATTTTACCTCCTACAGTGGATTCCTGAAGAGGAGGAGTCCAATGCTGGAAAGGAGGAATGTACGGAAGCGGCTCCGCCCTTGCCCGGGAGGGGTCAGGAATAGTGTTGAGTGATACCGTCCGATACTTGAAAGTATCGGTATCGGATAGTATCGGCCGATACCCGAAAAATATCGGATATCGCCGATACCGATATCCGATACCAATACAAGTCAATGGGACATCAAGTATCGGAAGGTATTCTCATTGTTCCCAGGGTCTGAAGGAGAGGAAACTCTCCTTCAGGCCCTGGGATCCATAGGGATGTGTAAAATAAAGAATTAAAATAAAAAATATTGATATGCTCACCTCTCCGGCGGCCCCTGGACATCACGCTGCTAACCGGGAGGCTTCTTTGTTTAAAATGCGCACCTTTAGGACCTGCGAATGACGTCCCGGCTTCTGATTGGTCGCGTGCCGGTCACATGGGCGGCACGCGACCAATCAGAAGCCGCGACGTCATTCTCATTCACTAAACTCCTAATTCTAGGAATTGAGGACCTGCGAATGACGTCACGGCTTCTGATTGGTCGCGTGCCGGTCACATGGGCGGCACGCGACCAATCAGAAGCCGGGACGTCATTCGCAGGTCCTAAAGGCGCGCATTTTAAACAAAGAAGCCTCCCGGTTAGCAGCGTGATGTCCAGGGGCCGCCGGAGAGGTGAGCATATCAATATTTTTTATTTTAATTCTTTATTTTACACATCCCTATTGATCCGATACCGATACCCGATATCACAAACGTATCGGATCTCGGTATCGGAATTCCGATACCGCAAGTATCGGCCGATACCCGATACTTGCGGTATCGGAATGCTCAACACTAGTCAGGAAGAAGAGACCCACATGTCGCGCTGGACGGCGCCAGGACGGGAGACTTAACATCGAGCAAGAGAGGAGCAAGATGGCACCTGGAAGGAACAGGCTTACCCGGAAGAGGGTTCCAGCACATTGTAGAATACAGGCTCAGATGCTGTGATGGAGGAGGCAACGCCAAGTCCTTCTGACAAGGAGAGAGTCGCCATGACAGAGGAGGACACTGATGATCACAGAGCGGCAGCAGCGGAACCTCCGGTGTTTCTCGATCCCACACCCCGGAGCCCACTTTCGCAGGCCTTCTGGCTCTCAGTTCTGTGTCCCCACTTCCGAGCTCCGGCCTACGTGTGTGGATGTTTGCCCCTGCGGTCCCTGCCCCAAGCTATCCATGCCATACTCCCATCTCCAAGTCTCTCACCTCAGCAGCGGCAGGTGGAGGGCCCATTTCCATCCTCTGGGCAAGCCGCATGGGTGGCAGGGAGGATGCCAGAGTCTGATGGAGCATGGGCGCAGAGCCCTGCAGATGATGAACGGGACCGTAGGGGAAGTGGAGCATCAGGTGTGAGTACACACTCCTCCGGTACCCCCTGTGATGATACGTGGGGACAGTGACTGTAACTCCCCCCCGGATCAGAAAGTTGTGCTAGTTGCACCAGATGTGAAAAAGTGGGACTGTTCAGTGTTCCTGAGAGCAAGAACCCTGTACTGCTGTGAGGGACTGTTCTGCTTCTCGTGGGAAGAAGCCCAAAGTCAGTACAGTGAGGATAGCTACAGAAAAAGAGTTGTGTTGAACTGTTTTCCCCCTCCTAATTTTGTTGTGCCAGTTGCGCCTCCCCTGCTGGATTGCAGGACTCAGACCTCATGAAGAGACTGTGCCCTATTGACTGTTGCTGAACTGCATGTGGCTTCTCTGGGGACTGTGATAAGATCTGTGAAATGTACTTGTTTAACCTGAATTATGTTTTCAGGAGGTAAACTGAGCAGCACAAATGTTTTAAAGGGACCGTAGTCTGGAAATAGGAGGGGGAAAAACATATGCAGGATGAACTGATGAGTTAGCTGTTTCAGAAGAGAATGGACTGCATGCTCCTGGACAGTTGGAGCTGTAGTAATTTGGCCATGTGGGCCATGAAGAATAGTGTGGACATTCAAGTCAGTTACAGACTGGTCAGTGGACCTGGAGAGTCCTATGGAGAACTTTCTGTCTGTCCGGGTTTCAGAAAGTGAAGACTAGGGTCAAATGGACCCATATTGGTGTCTGGACAACCCGAGGGTCATGCTGGGTTATGCCCGGATTGTGCTCACATGATGGTGATCTGGTGAGAACTGTTGGCCAAAGTTGGGCCATGCTCTTAAAAGAACTGAACTGGCACCAGTCCTGACCAAGGACATGTCAAATGTGGTTGAGTGGAACAATGGACTTTTAAGTGTAAGAGCTGTGTCACAGTTTAAAACATATTTTAGTGAAAAATGTTTTATAATAGTGTTATATCTTGTGTATATTCTACCGGTACCGTATGGTCGAGCATGACCATGGTTTTAGGAGGGAGGTATGTAGGGGGTATGCAGGTGGCTGGTTTGGGCCCTGCATTCCTGTGCATGCCTGCCTAATGCAATTGGGTACGTGTTATGTGTTTATTATAGCTGACAGTGTCTTGATGTGAACGGATGTATCAGTTTGTTTATGTCTGTATATGTTAGAGACAAAAATAGTGACAGCCAGTGTTAGAGTTAGGTCAGGATTGGTAGATGGAATGACAGTGTAGTGCTGGGTTAGTGTTAAGGGGGCACTATAGAGTTAAATGTAAATGTCAGATTAAGATAAGAATTTGTTTTATCCCTAGTAGTAACAGTTAAATAGTTAAGCCAATAAGAGGGCTAGTGGGAGGAGCTATAGTAGTGTGAGGAGAATTGTTCTAGAAGGAGTTGTAGTAGTTGTGTGGTGAGTTACAGTTGAAAGAGACAGAAAGAAAACTGAAGGAAGGAGGTCTGGAGATGTTAGATCTTGGAAGCGAGGCAGCCTGGAAAAATGAGTGGCTAGTCTGTGAGTTACTTACCTCCCATGATGTCCGGAACTTATGGTCCAAACAGGTATTGTGAAAATGGATGGACTGTTCTTGTTATGAAGAAGCCTGAGTTCAGTAAAGTTTCATTGGAAAAGAACAAGGACTCTGATTATATTTCTGTGTGTATGAAAAGGACTGGGGCTTTGTATGCTGAAGAGGTTCCTGACCCACAGGTGGGTGAAACACTTGACACACACAACACACCACAAGATGGACAATTTGTTTCTGTAGCGGAGCATCGGGGTGTCCCAGAACAGCAGCAGCCCCTCGACACAACTATCACCCTGGCCCCAGTTACAATAACAATTAAATATATACCTTATTGATTTTTCTAAATTGAAAATTATATACAATTTAAATGATATTATGTTAATGGACTTGTCAATGTCACCAAGATAAGTATTACTGAAGATGTATGGCGGCTGCTTATCTCTCCTATGTGGAAATGTCATCTACTTAACTACAGAAATGATGCAGAATATCTTAAGATACTTGGAGAATTACAGTGTCATGAAATCGGCTTTCCACGCTTGAGACAATAGTCTGCAGTTGCTCTTTGTGACTCCTCGGTATTCCATATGTAAGTAGTAAGTCATGTGATCTGTTGTGAATTCTGTGGCTGAGTTCACTTCTGTGGTCACAAGTGGTATTGCAGTCTCTGGGCTTCCTCCCTCAGGTGTTTTGGTGAGCTCGTTGGCTGCCTTGCTATTTAGCTCCACCTGAGTCTGTCTTCCTTGCTCCTTGTCAATGTTCCAGTGTTGGATCTGAGCTACGGCATCTTTCCTTGGGCCTGCTGCTCTGCTAGATAAGTGCTTCTAGTTTGTTTTCTGTTTTTTCTGTCCAGCTTGCTATTAACTTTTGCTGGAAGCTCTGAGAAGCAAAGGGGTGCACCGCCGTGCTGTTAGTTCGGCACGGTGGGTCTTTTTGCCCCTTTGCGTGGTTTTCGTTTTAGGGTTTTTTGTAGACTGCATAGTTCTCTTTGCTATCCTCGCTCTGTCTAGAATATCGGGCCTCACTTTGCTGAATCTATTTCATTCCTACGTTTGTCTTTTCATCTTGCTAACAGTCATTATATGTGGGGGGCTGCCTATTCCTTTGGGGTATTTCTCTGAGGTAAGTCAGGCTTGTATTTCTATCTTCAGGCTAGTCAGCTCCTCAGGCAGTGCCGAGTTGCATAGGTAGTTGATAGGCGCAATCCACTGCTGCTTATAGTTGTGTGAGGATAGATCAGGTACTGCAGTCTACAGAGATTCCACGTCTCAGAGCTCGTCCTATTGTTTTTGGTTATTGCCAGATCTCTGTATGTGCGCTGATTACTGCACGCTGTGTTGCCTGATTGCCAGCCATAACAGTACAAGGAGCCTTTCAATGATTTCCAATAGAGGGAAAAAAGAAATCCTGACATCATTTTTTTTTCTTAGCTCTGTCTTCAGTCTTTTTTTTCCCCTAGACATTAGAGTGCTTCAGGACACAGCTGTGGACATGGATATTCAGGCTCTGTGCTCCTCAATGGATAATCTCGTTGTAAATGTACAAAAGATTCAAGATACTATTGATCAGAAATCGATGCTAGAACCAAGAATTCCGATTCCTGATTTGTTTTTTGGTGACAGAACTAAGTTCCTGAGCTTCAGAAATAATTGTAAGCTATTTTTGGCCTTGAAACCTCATTCTTCTGGTAATCCTATTCAACAGGTTTTGATTATTATTTCTTTTTTGCGCGGCGACCCACAGGACTGGGCGTTTTCTCTTGCACCAGGAGATTCTGCATTGAGTAATGTTGATGCATTTTTCCAGGCGCTGGGATTGCTTTACGATGAGCCTAATTCAGTGGATCAAGCTGAGAAAAATCTGCTGGCTTTATGCCAGGGTCAGGATGATGTAGAAGTATATTGTCAGAAATTTAGGAAATGGTCAGTACTCAGTCTGTGGAATGAATCTGCACTAGCGGCTTTGTTCAGAAAGGGTCTCTCTGAAGCTCTTAAGGATGTAATGGTGGGATTTCCTATGCCTGCTGGTTTGAATGAGTCTATGTCCTTGGCCATTCAGATCGGTTGTCGCTTGCGCGAGCGTAAATCTGTGCACCATCTGGCGGTATTGTCTGAGAGTAAGCCTGAGCCTATGCAGTGCGACAGGACTATGACTAAAGTAGAACGGCACGAACACAGACGTCTGAACAGACTGTGTTTCTATTGTGGTGATTCTACTCATGCTATTTCTAATTGTCCTAAACGCACTAGGCGGTTCGATAGCTCTGCCGTTATTGGTACTGTACAGTCCAAATTCCTTTTGTCCATTACCTTAATGTGCTCTTTGTCATCATATTCTGTCATGGCGTTTGTGGATTCAGGCGCTGCCCTGAATCTGATGGATTTGGATTATGCTAAACGTTGTGGATTTTTCTTGGAGCCTTTGCGGTGTCCTATTCCGTTGAGAGGAATTGATGCTACACCTTTGGCCAAGAATAAGCCTCAGTACTGGGCCCAGCTGACCATGTGCATGGCTCCTGCACATCAGGAAGTTATTCGCTTTTTGGTACTGCATAATTTGCATGATGTGGTCGTGTTGGGGTTGCCATGGCTACAAACCCATAATCCAGTATTGGATTGGAACTCTATGTCGGTAACCAGCTGGGGTTGTCAGGGAGTACATGGTGATGTTCCATTTTTGTCTATTTCGTCATCCATTCCTTCTGACATCCCAGAGTTCTTGTCGGACTTTCAGGATGTATTTGAAGAGTCCAAGTCTGATGCCCTACCTCCGCATAGGAATTGTGATTGTGCTATCGATTTGATTCCTGGTAGTAAATTCCCTAAGGGTCGTTTATTTAATTTGTCCGTACCTGAACACACCGCTATGCGCAGTTATGTGAAGGAGTCCCTGGAGAAGGGACATATTCGCCCATCGTCGTCACCATTGGGAGCAGGGTTCTTTTTTGTAGCCAAGAAGGATGGTTCGCTAAGACCGTGTATTGATTACCGCCTTCTTAATAAGATCACTGTTAAGCTTCAGTATCCCTTGCCATTGATTTCTGACTTGTTTGCTCGGATTAAGGGGGCTAGTTGGTTTACTAAGATTGATCTTCGTGGTGCGTATAATCTGGTGAGAATCAGGCAGGGAGATGAATGGAAAACGGCATTTAATACGCCCGAGGGTCATTTTGAGTATCTGGTGATGCCGTTCGGACTTGCCAATGCTCCATCTGTTTTTCAGTCTTTTATGCATGACATTTTCCGTGAGTATCTGGATAAATTCTTGATTGTTTACTTGGATGACATTTTGATCTTCTCAGATGATTGGGAGTCTCATGTGAAGCAAGTCAGAATGGTTTTCCAGGTACTGCGTGCTAATTCCTTGTTCGTGAAGGGATCAAAGTGTCTCTTCGGTGTGCAGAAAGTTTCATTTTTGGGGTTCATCTTTTCCCCTTCTACTATCGAGATGGATCCGGTTAAGGTTCAGGCCATCCAGGATTGGACTCAGCCGACATCTCTAAAAAGTCTGCAGAAATTCCTGGGCTTTGCTAATTTTTATCGTCGCTTCATCTGTAATTTTTCTAGCATTGCCAGACCATTGACCGATTTGACCAAGAAGGGTGCTGATTTGGTTAATTGGTCTTCTGCTGCCGTGGAAGCTTTTCAGGAGTTGAAGCGTCGTTTTTGCTGTGCCCCTGTGTTGTGTCAACCTGATGTTTCTCTTCCGTTCCAGGTCGAGGTTGATGCTTCTGAGATTGGTGCAGGGGCGGTTTTGTCACAGAGAGGTTCTGGTTGCTCAGTGTTCAAACCATGTGCTTTCTTTTCCAGGAAATTTTCTGCTGCTGAGCGTAATTATGATGTGGGCAACCGAGAGTTGCTGGCCATGAAGTGGGCATTCGAGGAGTGGCGTCATTGGCTTGAGGGTGCTAAGCATCGCGTGGTGGTTTTGACTGATCATAAGAACCTTACTTATCTTGAGTCTGCCAAGCGCTTGAATCCTAGACAGGCCCGTTGGTCGTTATTTTTTGCTCGTTTTGATTTTGTGATTTCATACCTTCCGGGCTCTAAAAATGTGAAGGCGGATGCTCTGTCTAGGAGTTTTGTGCCCGACTCTCCGGGGTTATCTGAGCCGGCGAGTATCCTCAAGGAAGGAGTCATTGTGTCTGCCATCTCCCCTGATTTGCGGAGAGTGTTGCAGAAATTTCAGGCTAATAAACCTGATCGTTGTCCGGCCGAGAAACTGTTCGTCCCTGATAGGTGGACTAGTAAAGTTATCTCTGAACTTCATTGTTCGGTGCTGGCCGGTCATCCAGGAATCTTTGGTACCAGGGAGTTGGTTGCTAGATCCTTCTGGTGGCCATCTCTGTCACGGGATGTGCGTGCTTTTGTGCAGTCCTGTGGAATTTGTGCTAGGGCTAAGCCCTGCTGTTCACGTGCCAGTGGGTTGCTTTTGCCCTTGCCGGTCCCGAAGAGGCCTTGGACACATATTTCGATGGATTTCATTTCTGACCTTCCCGTTTCTCAAAAAATGTCGGTCATTTGGGTGGTCTGTGATCGCTTTTCTAAAATGGTCCATCTGGTGCCCTTGGTTAAATTGCCTTCCTCCTCTGATTTGGTGCCTTTGTTCTTCCAGCATGTGGTTCGTTTACATGGCATTCCTGAGAATATTGTTTCTGACAGAGGTTCCCAGTTTGTCTCGAGGTTCTGGCGAGCCTTTTGTGGTAGGATGGGCATTGACCTATCTTTTTCCTCGGCCTTCCATCCTCAGACTAATGGCCAGACCGAACGAACCAATCAGACCTTGGAAACATATCTGAGATGTTTTGTTTCCGCTGACCAGGATGATTGGGTGTCATTTTTGCCGTTGGCTGAGTTCGCCCTTAATAATCGGGCCAGCTCGGCTACCTTGGTCTCTCCATTTTTCTGCAATTCTGGGTTCCATCCTCGTTTCTCTTCAGGACAGGTTGAGTCTTCGGACTGTCCTGGTGTGGATTATGTGGTGGACAGGTTGCAGCAGATCTGGACTCAGGTAGTGGACAATTTGACCTTGTCCCAGGAGAAGGCTCAGCTTTTCGCTAATCGCAGACGCCGTGTGGGACCCCGACTTCGTGTTGGGGATCTGGTTTGGTTATCTTCTCGTCATATACCTATGAAGGTTTCCTCTCCTAAATTTAAACCTCGTTTTATTGGTCCGTATAGGATTTCTGAGATTCTCAATCCGGTGTCTTTTCGTCTGACCCTCCCAGACTCCTTTTCCATACATAATGTATTCCATAGGTCGTTGTTGAGGAGATACGTGGCACCTATGGTTCCATCTGTGGAGCCTCCTGCCCCTGTTTTGGTGGAGGGGGAATTGGAGTATATTGTGGAGAAGATTTTGGATTCTCGTGTCTCTAGACGGAAACTCCAGTATCTGGTCAAATGGAAGGGTTATGCTCAGGAAGATAATTCCTGGGTTTTTGCCTCTGATGTCCATGCCCCAGATCTTGTTCGTGCCTTTCATGTGGCTCATCCTGGTCGGCCTGGGGGTTCTGGTGAGGGTTCGGTGACCCCTCCTCAAGGGGGGGGTACTGTTGTGAATTCTGTGGCTGAGTTCACTTCTGTGGTCACAAGTGGTATTGCAGTCTCTGGGCTTCCTCCCTCAGGTGTTTTGGTGAGCTCGTTGGCTGCCTTGCTATTTAGCTCCACCTGAGTCTGTCTTCCTTGCTCTTTGTCAATGTTCCAGTGTTGGATCTGAGCTACGGCATCTTTCCTTGGGCCTGCTGCTCTGCTAGATAAGTGCTTCTAGTTTGTTTTCTGTTTTTTCTGTCCAGCTTGCTATTAACTTTTGCTGGAAGCTCTGAGAAGCAAAGGGGTGCACCGCCGTGCTGTTAGTTCGGCACGGTGGGTCTTTTTGCCCCTTTGCGTGGTTTTCGTTTTAGGGTTTTTTGTAGACTGCATAGTTCTCTTTGCTATCCTCGCTCTGTCTAGAATATCGGGCCTCACTTTGCTGAATCTATTTCATTCCTACGTTTGTCTTTTCATCTTGCTAACAGTCATTATATGTGGGGGGCTGCCTATTCCTTTGGGGTATTTCTCTGAGGTAAGTCAGGCTTGTATTTCTATCTTCAGGCTAGTCAGCTCCTCAGGCAGTGCCGAGTTGCATAGGTAGTTGATAGGCGCAATCCACTGCTGCTTATAGTTGTGTGAGGATAGATCAGGTACTGCAGTCTACAGAGATTCCACGTCTCAGAGCTCGTCCTATTGTTTTTGGTTATTGCCAGATCTCTGTATGTGCGCTGATTACTGCACGCTGTGTTGCCTGATTGCCAGCCATAACAGTGATCACATGTATGTGATTTGTATACTTGTGGTCATGTGCCAAGTAGACTCATCTGACTTCTCTCATTTCATGTCTACTGAAAAAAGATGAACCACAATAATACAAATCGCAACATGTGATCATTTGACCGCCCATTTTGCATTGGGAATACCCAGAACTCATGACACCATGTGCTCCGCACATAACGATTCAGAAGTCTGCAGTCACATGACTGGAAACATTTGTCGCAAGTCTGGATAACTCCTTTAACCCCTTAGTGACAGAGCCAATTTGGTACTTAATGCCCAAGCCAAATTTTTCAATTCTGACCACTGTCACTTTATGAGGTTATGAGGCTGATTCTGAAATAGTTTTTTTGTGACATATTGTACTTCATGCTAGTGGTAACATTTCTTCGATATTACTTGCGATTATTTATGAAAAAACAGAAATATGGCTATAATTTTTAAAATTTAGCAATTTTCAAATTTGTAATTTTTATGCCCTTAAATCAGAGAGATATGTCACACAAAATAGTTAATAAATTTTTTTTTGTTAGGAAGTTATAAGGGTTAAAAGTTGACCAGCGATTTCTCATTTTTGCAACAAAATTTACAAAACCATTTTTTTAGGGACCATCTCAAGCTTAAAGTCATTTTGAGGGGTGTACATGACAGAAAATACCCAAACTTGACACCATTCTAAAAACTACACCCTTCAAGGTGCTCAAAACCACATTCAAGAAATGTATTAACCCTTTACGTGCTTCACAGGAACTGAAACAATGTGGAAGGAAAAAATGAACATTTAACTTTTTTTTTCAAACATTTTACTTCAGAACCAATTTTTTTTATTTCACAAGTGTAAAAAAAGAAAATGAACCACAAAATTTTTGTGCAACTTCTCTTCAATATACTGATACCCCATATATGGGGGTAAATCACACTTTGGGCGCACGGCAGGGCTGGAATTGAGATGGGATGCTATGTCGCGTTTGGAGAGCCCCTGATGTGCCTAAACAGTGGAAACCCCCACAAATGACACCATTTTGGAAACTAGACCCCTTTAGGAACTTATGTAGATGTGTCATGAGCACTTTGAACCCCCAAGTGCTTCACAGAAGTTTATAACGTAGAACCGTGAAAATAAAAAATAAAAAATTTTTACACAAAAATGATCTTTTCACCCACAAATTCTTTTTTTCACAAGGGTAAAAGTAGAAATTAGACCATGAAAGATGTTGTGCAATTTCTCCTGAGTGCGTAGATACCCCATATGTGTAGGTAAACCGCTGTTTGGGCGCAAGGCAGAGCTTGGAAGAGAAGGAATTCCGTTTGACTTTTTCAATGCAGAATTGGCTGGTATTGAGATCGGACACCATGTCGCGTTTGGAGAGCATATGACGTGCCTAAGCAGAAGAAACCTCCACAAGTGACACCATTTAGGAAACTAAACCCTTTAAGGAACTTGTCTAGATGAGTGGTGAGCACTTTAAACCCCCAAGTGCTTCATAGAAGTTTATAACGTAGAGCCGTGAAAATAAAAAAATCACATTTTTTCTACAAAAATGATTTTTTCGCCCCAAAATTATTATTTTCACAAGGGTAACAGGAGAAATTAGACTACCAAAGTTGTTGTGCAATTTGTCCTGAGTACGCCAATACCCTATGTGTGGGGGAAAACCACAGTTTGGGCGCATGGCAGAGCTTGGAAGAGAAGGAGCACCGATTGACTTTTTCCATGTAGAATTGGCTGGCATTGAGATCGGACACCATGTCGCGTTTGGAGAGCCCCTGATGTGCCTAAACAGTGGAAACCCCCTAAAAGTGACCCCATTTTGGAAACTAGAACCATTAAGGAACTTATCTAGATGTGTGGTGAGCACATTGACGCCCAAGTGCTTCACAGAATTTATAACGTAGAGCCGTGAAAATAAAAAATCCTTTTTCTTTCCTCAAAGAATAATTTTTTAGCCCATAATTTTTTATTTTCTCAAGGGTAACAGAAGAAATTGGACCCCAACATTTGTTGTCCAGTTTGTCCTGAGTACATTGATACTCCATATGTGGGGGGAGACCAACCACTTTTTGGGCACACATCGGGGCTTGGAAAGGAAGTAGTGACGTTTTAAAATGCAGACTTTGATGGAATGGTCTGCGGGCGTCATGTTGCATTTTTAGAGTTCCTGATGTACCTAAACATTATAAACCCCCCACAAGTGACCCCATTTTGGAAACTAGACAACCCAAATTTTTACTTTCACAAGGTTACCAGGAGAAATTGGACCCCAAAATTTATTGTGCAATTTATCCTAAATACGCTGATACCCCACATGTGGGGAGGCACTGTTTGGGTGCATGGCAGAGCTCGGAAGGGAAGGAGGGCTGTTCTGGAATGCAGACATTGATAGAATGGTCTGCGGGCATTATGTTGCATTTGCAGAGCCCCTGATGTACCTAAACAGTAGAAACCAAGTGACCCTATTTTGGAAACTAGACCCCCCAAAGAACTTATCTAGATATGTGTTGAATACTTTGAACTGCCAAGTGCTTCACAGAAGTTTATAGTGCAGAGTCGTGAAAATTAAAAAAAATTTTTTTCAACAAAAATGATTTTTTTTAGCCCCCAATTTTTTATTTTCCTAATGGTAACAGGAGAAATTGGACCCCAAAAGTTGTTGTCCAATTTGTCCTGAGTATGCTGATACCCCATGAGGGGGAGCCACTGTTTGGGCACACATTGGGGCTCGGAAGGGAAATAGTGACGTTTTAAAATGCAGACTTTGATGGAATGGTCTGCGGGTGTCATGTTGCATTTTCAGAGCTTCTGATGTACGCTGATACCCCACATGTGGGGGAGGCACTGTTTGGGTGCATGGCAGAGCTGGGAAGGGAAGGAGCACTGTTCTGGAATGCAGACATTGATAGAATGGTCTGCGGGCATTATGTTGCATTTGCAGAGCCTCTGATGTACCTAAACAATAGAAACCCCCCACAAATGACCCATTTTTGAAACTAGACCCCCCAAGGAACTTATCTAGATATGTGGTGAGCATTTTGAGTGCCCAAGTGCTTCACAGAAGTTTGACGCAGAGCCATGAAAATAAAAAAAAAAATTTCCACAAAAATTATTTTTTAGCCCCCAATTTTTTTTATTTTTGCAAGGGTAACAGGAGAAACTGGACCTCAAAAGTTGTTGTCCAATTAGTTCTGAGCATGCTGATGCCCCATATGTGGGGGTAAACCACTGTTTGGGCGCATGGCAGAGCTCAGAAGGGAGGGAGCACCATTTGACTTTTGGAGCACAAAATTGGCCGTCGCGTTTGGAGACCCCCTGATGTACCTAAATAGTGGAAACCCCCCAATTGTAACTCCAACCCTAACCCAAACACACCCCTAACCCTAATCCCAACCCGATCCATAATCCTAATCACAACCCTAACCATAACCCTTAAAACAACCATAACCCCAAAAAACCCTAACCCTAATCCCAACCCTAACCATAACCTTAATCATAACCCTAAGCCCAACACACCCCTAATCCTAAACTCAACCCTAACCTCAAACCTAACCCTAATCCCAACCCTAATCCCAATACACCCCTAACCCTATTCCCAACCCTAACCTTAACCCTATTCCCAAACCTAACCCTAATCCCAAACCTAACCCTAATGCCAAACCTAACCCTAATGCCACCCCTAACCCTAATGCCAACTCTAACTCTAATCCAAACCCTAATCCCAACCCTAACCCTAATCTCAACTCTAACCCTAACTTTGGCCCTAACACTAGCCCTAACCCTAACTTTAGCCCCAACCCTAACCCTAACATTAGCCCCAACCCTAACCCTAACTTCAGCCCCAAACCTAACCCTAACCCTAACTTTAGTCCCAACCTTAACCCTAGCCCTCCCCCTAACCCTAACTTTAGCCCAACTCAGTTTAGCCCAACTATAACCCTAATTGGAAAATGGAAATACATACTGTACATTTTTTTAATTTCATTATTTTTCGTAACTAAGGGGGTGATAAAGGGGAGGGTTATTTACTATTTTTTATATTTTGATCACTGTGATAGGATCTATCACAGTGACCAAAATGAAACAAGAGGAAGAATCTTCCTCTGCCGGCCGGCAGATCACGGGGGGCGCACTGCTCCCGCCATTTTCTCACTGGACAAAGAAGCCAGCAGCCGGGGGGGGGGGGGGTGACGCAGGTGGACCCAGGGACTATTTCTCTGTCCTCTGATGTGCGATCACATCAGAGGACAGAGAATGACAGACACAGCGCTTTTTTTTTTGCAGTCGCCGGTAAACAATTAATTACCGGTGATCGCAAAACAGGGGTCAGTAAAAACCGACCCCGATCATGTTCTTTGGGGTCTCGGCTACCCCCGACAGCTGAGACCTCCAAGATCTGCTGGGTGTCGCCCAGCGGGCACACTACACATGCGCCCACCATTTTTCTGCCGGAAGAAGATGGCGGCGACCATGGGGAACCACAAGGAGCACAGGGGGACACGGGTAAGTATCAGGGACCCCATTTCTCTGTCCTCTGATGTGCGATCACTTAAGAGGACAGAGAAATTAAATGACAAATCGCGTTTGTTTGTTTGTTTTTTTGTGAGGAAAAAGAGAAAGAACAAGGGGAATACCATGGCATAAATATACAGTGGGGCAAAAAAGTATTTAGTCAGTCAGCAATAGTGCAAGTTCCACCACTTAAAAAGATGAGAGGCGTCTGTAATTTACATCATAGGTAGACCTCAACTATGGGAGACAAACTGAGAAAAAAAAATCCAGAAAATCACATTGTCTGTTTTTTTAACATTTTATTTGCATATTATGGTGGAAAATAAGTATTTGGTCAGAAACAAAATTTCATCTCAATACTTTGTAATATATCCTTTGTTGGCAATGACAGAGGTCAAACGTTTTCTTTAAGTCTTCACAAGGTTGCCACACACTGTTGTTGGTATGTTGGCCCATTCCTCCATGCAGATCTCCTCTAGAGCAGTGATGTTTTTGGCTTTTCGCTTGGCAACACGGACTTTCAACTCCCTCCAAAAGTTTTCTATAGGGTTGAGATCTGGAGACTGGCTAGGCCACTCCAGGACCTTGAAATGCTTCTTACGAAGCCACTCCTTCGTTGCCCTGGCGGTGTACTTTGGATCATTGTCATGTTGAAAGACCCAGCCACTTTTCATCTTCAATGCCCTTGCTGATGGAAGGAGGTTTGCACTCAAAATCTCACGATACATGGCCCCATTCATTCTTTCATGTACCCGGATCAGTCGTCCTGGCCCCTTTGCAGAGAAACAGCCCCAAAGCATGATGTTTCCACCACCATGCTTTACAGTAGGTATGGTGTTTGATGGATGCAACTCAGTATTCTTTTTCCTCCAAACACGACAAGTTGTGTTTCTACCAAACAGTTCCAGTTTGGTTTCATCAGACCATAGGACATTCTCCCAAAACTCCTCGGGATCATCCAAATGCTCTCTAGCAAACTTCAGACGGGCCCGGACATGTACTGGCTTAAGCAGTGGGACACGTCTGGCACTGCAGGATCTGAGTCCATGGTGGCGTAGTGTGTTACTTATGGTAGGCCTTGTTACATTGGTCCCAGCTCTCTGCAGTTCATTCACTAGGTCCCCCCGCGTGGTTCTGGGATTTTTGCTCACCGTTCTTGTGATCATTCTAACCCCACGGGGTGGGATTTTGCGTGGAGCCCCAGATCAAGGGAGATTATCAGTGGTCTTGTATGTCTTCCATTTTCTAATTATTGCTCCCACTGTTGATTTCTTCACTCCAAGCTGGTTGGCTATTGCAGATTCAGTCTTCCCAGCCTGGTGCAGGGCTACAATTTTGTTTCTGGTGTCCTTTGACAGCTCTTTGGTCTTCACCATAGTGGAGTTTGGAGTCAGACTGTTTGAGGGTGTGCACAGGTGTCTTTTTATACTGATACCAAGTTTAAACAGGTGCCATTACTACAGGTAATGAGTGGAGGAAAAAGGAGACTCTTAAAGAAGAAGTTACAGGTGTGTGAGAGCCAGAAATCTTGATTGTTTGTTTCTGACCAAATACTTATTTTCCACCATAATATGCAAAAAAAATGATAAAAAAACAGACAATGTGATTTTCTGGATTTTTTTTTCTCAGTTTGTCTCCCATAGTTGAGGTCTACCTATGATGTAAATTACAGACGCCTCTCATCTTTTTAAGTGGTGACTGACTAAATACTTTTTTGCCCCACTGTATATCATGCGGGGTGCAAAAAAGTGGTAAATACCAAATCGTACAATAGGAATAAGCACCACTATAACGATGCACACCACGCAAATATGTGTAAGATACAATGTACAGTATATGAAAAAAGAAGTTTTTATTAATACACCACACATGTTAAAACATATTTAAAGGGAACCTGTCACCTGAATTTGGCGGGACTGGTTTTGGGTCATATGGGCGGAGTTTTCGGATTGCTTTGCGCAGGCGTGTACTATGGAGGACAGAGAATGAACTTCAATCCAATATTGCAGCCAGCATGCAGCCAGCGGGTAAAGAAAGGGTGAATCAAACACCCGAAACTCCGCCCATATGACCCAAAACCAGTCCCGCCAAATTCAGGTGACAGAGTCCCTTTAAAAAACAAACACCAGCAAAGAACCTAGTCCATGTAGAATAATATCCACATTAACAATTACATAAATAGTATGATACCTGAACAACAACCTGAAAACCTATTGGCTCATGGGACTGCTAGTAATAAGCCTAATACCCAACCAAAAATTGACCCCTCAAAAATATTCTGAGAAGGATGTATAGGGCAAGCATTTCCCAGGGCTTATAAGCCCTTAACAAGGAAACATTCGTATGGAGATACCACATAGCCCATAGAGTAAAAGAAAAGGTTCAAGAGGTTAGATTACCCGTTGTTCGGTACTAACAGGGGAAGGGAGTCCCCATACACCGAGTGGATGGACCAAGGAACGAGGCCCCATGCGTATCGCCCTCACTGATAGGGCTTCGACAGAGGAAGTGAGGGGTACATGTAGACCTCTGTTTAAATACTAATGAAAATAAGAGCAAACCTGATAGCAGAGCTGATGTAAAATGACAACACCTTGGCAGGAAGTGGTGGAGTGCCGGGCTGTGCGTGCACGGCTTGGAATGCAAGATACGCGGCCGCGCATGCACAGGCTTGTAATGCAATTATGCATACCTGGATAGGAACCGTAAAGCACCGCACCACACATGCGTGGTTTGGACCGTACAGTGCGCAACCGCGCGCACAGATATGGACCGTGGATCAGTGCGACTAGCCGAGAGAATGTACAACCAGCTCAAAGGGGGCAACTGAAAAAGACATGTCTACATATGGTGACATGGGCAAGGGGGGAGAGGAGATAACCCCCTATTTTGGCCGTCTTGAAACAATATTCACCCATTGCCACCATGTGAAGCCCGGGAAACCAAACTTCACAAGTGACAGTTACTAATAACGTGTGGTGTAAATAACGTATGGTAATCGCAGTGCATACAAGAACATGCGTACAACAGACAACCCCCGGGGGTGCATTCATGCATCAATCCTCTAACACCTAACGAGTTACTAATGAACAGAACGCATAGATTGCCATGATAAGCATGTACTGCAAAATATCTTTATTGGGTTTCGACCTACAAATACAATCAAATATACATACAATATAAAAATACTCCAATTAGATCCCTATAAAGGGTACGTGAATGTGGACCAGAATGATTAATGCACATTTGCCCAAAAGCCCTGCCTATAAATAAGAAATTGAATGTACATGTCTAAAGAAGAGATATAAGCTCTTCTTAGACCTAGTATAACCCGATTATATGAGGCGTGGGGCATGATTGGCCCAATCGCCAAAAAACGAAGCCTAAAAATGACCTAGCCATTATGAGAAATAATTCCCCATGAGCCAGAATAAACCTAGAAGGGGAAAAAAAAGTTCAAAAAACAAAAGCATGGCAAGAGGGAGAAAAGGAAGATAGTATGTACCCTCTTCCTAAACAAGGAATGACATCCCATGAGCCAGAACATCAAGGTCTGCAAGGTATACAAAAGAAGACACAATAATGATGTGCATATGGAAAAACATATACCATTATATGAATAAAAACAATGTAGCGCTAAGCACTTTCCCATAGCTGAACCGCCAAATGAGGAGGAACAATACTCCAGGAACGGAATCATAAAGCATCCAAGATGACCACTGCCAAGATAACCAAAAAATGGTTCCTAGGATCTTCAGTTTGGGCCCAACAGTAATGTAAGTACCATCCACTCCCCGTGGAACTCCGTGGGACCAACTCCAGCATATTGTAGTGAAGGTAAGCCGATCTCATCCCAGAAATCCTGTAAACAGGAGCTCCTGGTTAAGACCTGCCAGGGCAACAGAACCAAGAATGAAAATCCATCGAGACTCAGAACGTAATAAACATGGTTTATGTGTTCCACCCCTATTCGACATCTGGATGTGTTCCAACCCCACCACCCGTGTGTTCAAGGTACTGCCTGCATGATGGGCCGCTACAGGAGTAAGCACCCTACCCTTAGATGAGTCACTGACTTTCTCATCACTGTCTTCCTCACCTGTCACCCATGTCCAGCACCATGCGCACCCACGCAGGAACCTCGCACACCTAGACACCAACACACTCTCTGAATCTATTCTACCACTGTCCTCTATATCCTCACTCCACGACACAGACACTGCCACTGCTTTCTACAATGCCACTCTTGCATCAGTTATTGACACAGTCGCCCCTGTCATGCATAGCAGAGTGTGACGAACGAATAGACAACCATGGCACAATAACATCACTAAAAAGCTTCAGCAAGTGTCTAGAATTGCAGAACTGCGTTGGAAGAAAATGCATTCACAAGATGATTTCACTGCACTCAAACAAGCAACACTCGCATTCAAATCAGCTCTCACCTCTGCTAAACAGGCCTACTTCACAACCCTCGTATCTTCCTTATCCCACAACCCCAAACAGTTGTTCAACACTTTTAACTCCTCCTCCGCCCACCACTGCCCCCTCCGAGTTCCCTAATCATTGCCGAGGACTTTGCCACATACTGCAAAAATAAGATAGACCAAACAAGGTAAGTCTTTGTTGTCCAACCCCCACAACCCCTTTGTATGAGAGACCATTGCCCAAACCCCATAACTTCACTCTCCAAAATCTCTGAAGGGGAGCTTGCTCATCTTCTCTCCAAATCACACCTCACCACTTGTGCACTTGACCCCATCCCATCCCACCTCCTCCCCAACCTCACCACCACACTAATCCCATCTTTTCAACCTTTCACTAAGTTCTGGTACCTTCCCCTCTGCCTTCAAACATGCCACAATCACACCTATCCTCAAAAAGCCATCCCTTGACCCAAGCGGTATGTCCAGCTATCGCCACTTATCCTTGCACCCATTTGCTTCCAAACTCCATGAGCAGCATGTCCATGCTGAACTTTCCTCTCGCTTTGCATCTAACTCTCTCTTCGACAACCTACAATCTGGCTTCCGTCCCCACCATTCCACTGAGACTGCCCTGACCAAAATTACTAGTGACTTTCTTACAGCCAAAGCTAACAGAAAATTCTCTATACTCCTCCTCCTAGACCTGTCCTCTGCCTTGACCACTGCCTCCTACTACAGATCTTTTCTTCCTTTGGGGACAAAGACCTTGCCCTATCTTGGATCTCCTCATACCTTGCCAACCGCACATTTAGCGTTTCCTACTCCCATACAACTTCTTCATCTTGCCCCTTCTCTGTTGGAGTCCCCCAAGGCTCTGTCCTAGGACCCTTACTCTTCTCAATCTATACACTCGGCCTGGGACAACTCATAAGGTCCTATGGCTTCCAGCACCATCTATATGCCGATGACACTCAGATCTACCTCTCTGGCCCAGATGTCACCTCTCTGCTCTCCAGAATCCCAGAGTGTCTATCAGCCATATCCTCCTTCTCCTCTCGCTTCCTCAAGCTCAATGTAGACAAATCTGAACTCATTATTAGGGTTGAGCGACTTTTACTTTTATAGGATCGGGTCGGGTTTCACGAAACCCGACTTTTTCAAAAGTCGGGTCGAGTGAAATCGGCCGATCCTATAAAAAAGTCGGGGTCGGGGTCGGCCGAAACTCGAAACCCAATGCAGTGTATTGGGTTTCCGATGGTTCCCAGGGTCTGAAAGAGAGGAAACTCTCCTTCAGGCCCTGCGATCCATATTTAAGTGTAAAATAAAGAATTAAAATAAAAAATATCGCTATATTCACCCTCGGACGCGCCCTGGTACTAACCGGGAACCTTCCTTCCTTCGAATCAGCGCTTGCAGGACCTTGCGGTGACATCGCGGTGATGTCGCAGCTTGTGATTGGTCGCGCGGCCGCCCGCGCGGCCGCCCATGTGACCGCTCGCGCAACCAATCACAAGCCGCGACGTCACCGCGACGTCACCGCAAGGTCCTGCAAGCGCTGATTCGAAGGAAGGAAGGCTGCCGGAAAGATGCAGGGCGCGTCCGAGGGTGAGTATATTCCTATTAGGTATATACTCACCTGTTATGACCTGGTGGTAAGGACAATAATGGACCTGGTGGTTAAGAGCACACAGAATGACCTGATAGTTACAAATAATATAGGATGAGCTCTGAGACGTGGGAACTCTGCTGACCGCAATCCCTAATCCTATCACACACACTAGAAATAGCCGTGGATTGCTCCTAACGCTCCCTATGCAACTCGACACAGCCTAAGGAACTAGCTAGCCCTGAAGATAGAAAAATAAGCCTACCTTGCCTCAGAGAAATTCCCCAAAGGAAAAGGCAGCCCCCCACATATAATGACTGTGAGTAAAGATGAAAATACAAACACAGAGATGAAATAGATTTAGCAAAGTGAGGCCCGACTTACTGAACAGACTGAGGATAGGAAAGGTAACTTTGCGGTCAGCACAAAAAACTACAAAAAGACCACGCAGAGGGCGCAAAAGACCCTCCGCACCGACTCACGGTGCGGAGGCGCTCCCTATGCGTCCCAGAGCTTCCAGCAAGCAAGACAAAAATCAAAATAGCAAGCTGGACAGAAAAATAGCAAACTAAAGAAAAACAAGCAGGAACTTAGCTTCTGCTGGGAAGACAGGTCACAAGAACGATCCAGGAGTGAACTAGACCAATACTGGAACATTGACAGGTGGCATGGAGCAATGATCTAAGTGGAGTTAAATAGAGCAGCCAGCTAACGAATTAACCTCGTCACCTGTGGAAGGAAACTCAGAAGCCGCAGCCCCATGGACAGAACCAGCCGAAGTACCATTCATGACCACAGGAGGGAGCTTGACAACAGAATTCACAACACTCACCCTCGGACGCGCCCTGCTTCTTTCCGGCAGCCTTCCTTCCTTCGAATCAGCGCTTGCAGGACCTTGCGGTGACGTCGCGGTGACGTCGCGGCTTGTGATTGGTCGCGCGAGCGGTCACATGGGCGGCCACGCGACCAATCACAAGCCGCGACATCACCGCAACGTCACCGCAAGGTCCTGCAAGCGCTGATTCGAAGGAGGGAAGGTTCCCGGTTAGTACCAGGGCGCGTCAGAGGGTAAGTATAGCAATATTTTTTATTTTAATTCTTTATTTTACACTTAAATATGGATTCCGATACCGATTTCCGATATCGCAAGCATATCGGAACTCGGTATCGGAATTCCGATACCAGATTCAGAAGATCGCCGACTTCATGGCCGACCGCACACAGGGGTCGGGTCGGGTTTCATGAAACCCGACTTTGCCAAAAGTCGGCGACTTCTGAAAATGGCCGACCCGTTTCGCTCAACCCTACTCATTATCTTTCATCCATCACGCATATATTTCCTACCTGATCTATGTATCAAAATAAATGAAATCACACTTTCCCCATCCCCAAAATCCGCTGCCTCGCAGTTACCCTTGACTGTGCCCTGTCCTTCAAGCCGCACATCCAAACTCTCGCCACCTCCTGTCGCCTCCAGCTCAAAAATATTTCCAGAATCCATCCTTTCCTCAACCCACACTCTACCAAAATGCTCGTGCATGCCCTAATTATCTCCCGCCTCGACTACTGCAACATACTCCTCTGTGGCCTATCTTCTAACACTCTCGCACCCCTCCAGTCCATTCTTAACTCTGCTGCCCGACTAATTAATCTCTCTCCTCGCTACACTCCTGCTTCACCTCTTTGCAAATCCCTTCACTGGCTCCCAATTTCCCAGCGTATCCAGTTTAAATTACTAACACTGACCTACAAAGCCATCCATAACCTTTCTCCTCCGTATATTTCCACACTAATCTCTCAATATCTTCCTTCACGTAATTTCCAGTCCTCCCAAGACCTCCTCCTCTCCTCCGCGCTTATTCGCTCCTCACTCAATCACCTCCAAGACTTCTCCCGAATATCACCCATCCTCTGGAATTCAGTGCCCCAACACATCCGGTTATCCACTACTTTTGGATCCTTCAAAAGAAACCTGAAAACCCACCTCTTCAAGGAAGCTTACAGCCTGTAAAGACCACACGGCCACCTCAACACCATTGGAGCTACTGCAACCCTCGACCTACTGTCTCCTTCCCCATAATCCTGTAGAATGTAAGCCCGCAAGGGCAGGGTCCTCTTCCCTCTGTATAAGTCTATCATTGTTAGTTTTGTTTACTGTAAGTGATATTTGTATTTTGATGTAACCCCATCTCATGTACAGCACCATGGAATTAATGGTGCTATATAAATAATAATACATAATAATAATAATGGAGGCCAAATTAATGGTGGAAAAATGTTTTTGGACCCTATGCCGCATTTCCTGCAAAGTTTGACCAACATACACCAGCTGGCATGGACAAATAAGGGCATAAATAACGCAGGTAGTTTTACAATTAATATAGCACTGGAGCTTGTGTGCCTTCCCATCCGCGGGGTTAACAAAGACATCCCTGATGGCCAACATATGAGAAAAGATGTTGCAGCCACCACAGGCAAAGGAACCCCTGAGTCTAGTTCCCCGATTGGTTCTCGTCATTTGCCTCCTGTAGTGGCTCCTGGTCAGAAGGTCCCTGAAATTTGGAGCCTTCCTAGCCGTCAGCAAGGGTCGTTCTCCCACCACTTCAAAAGTGTTCAAATCAGTTGTCAGGATCCCCCAGTGCCTTTGTAAAATGGCCCTAATGCTGCCCCCATTGTTATTGAAGCTAGTGATGAACCTGGGTTTACCATCACATACCTTCATATGGGTGTCCAAAAGTGATTCTTGTGTGTGGGTCCTTGCCCACTGAAGTGCCGTGGAGATACTCCTGCGTGGATAGTGTCTTTCTTTGAAACGGTTAATTAAGTTATATGCCTCAATTCTTCTCACCCTCAAAAACTGGCCAGTTGGAACCCCCTTCTTAGTATGTAGTAGATGGAAGCTATTATAGTCCAACAGACTGTTGGTGGCTGTTGGCTTCTGAAATAATTTTGTGGAGATGGAACCATTGTCAACCATCTCTTGTAAATCCAAAAAGGTCACTATAGAAGATGACATGGAATAGGTGAGCAAAATATTATGTGTGTTAACATTTAGAGATTAAATGAACCTACAGCATTCCTCTGTAGTCACTATCCAGATAAAAAACACGTCATCTATATAGCGTGACCAGTGACATATATTATTTTTGAAAGCCATCAATGGATAGACAACAGTAGCCTCCCACCATCCTAGAAAGAGGTTTGCTAGAGCCGGGGCACATCTTGCCCCCATGGCCAACCCAGAGGTCTTCAAGTAGTAGGTTCTGTCAAACAAAAAAAGTTATGCTTCAGGATGAAGTCCAACAGATCGACCACCAGGGAATCATGCATCCTGTCTGAATGCCCCACTTGATCCAGAAAGTACAGAACCACAATAATACCATCCTCATGGCTAACGTTTAAATACAGTGACTCAACATCACAAGTGACCAACAAGACCTCAGACAGCAATGTAAGACCCCGGCAGATTCTGATGAAATGTGAGGAATCCTTCACAAAAGAGGGCAGATTCTTGACCAAAGGCTGCATAAAGTAATCAACCAATATGCAAGCCTTCTCGCAAAGGCTGCCAATACTGGCCACAATTGGCCGGCCCGGAGGCCTAAGAAGACTCTTGTGAACCTTAGGCAGCATATAAAACGTAGCCGTAACAGGGCATTCAACCCACAAGAATTTAAACTCTTGATGGTTAATGATGCCAAGATCCCTAGCTTTTTCCAAAAGATATCTGAACCTAACAGCAAACACTGCCGATGGGTCCGAGGGAAGTTTTCTGTAAAACCTCCCATTCCATAGTTGTCGATATGCCTCCTCCAAATAGAGGGCATGTGGCCACAAGACCACATTGCCCCCCTTATCAGCCTCTTTGATAAGAAAAGCCTTGTTATTTTTCAAACCGTTGAGGGCCTGTTTTTCATTCCCACTCAAATTATCAGGGACCGACGGCCGTAAAGACATGGATATAATATCCTTTTTGACTAATTCAAAAAACACCCTGATGGCCGGTACAAGGGAAAAAGGAGGAGCCACACTTGAGCTGTTTTTATAGAGAAATTGGTGCTTACCAACAGTAGGTTCATTCTCCTAGAGTAACTGAATCAAATCCTGCAAAACCTGCTGGTCAGATTGGTCCAAATCCTTAATTGCCTGGGGCTTATTGTGTAGTACCTGAAGGACAAGATGCCTGCAAAATAAATATAAATCCTTTACTAAGGTAAGTTTATCAACAGATTGTGTAGGAGAAAAAGTTAGGCCCCTCTGCAGGACCGTCAGTTCGGTAGATGTGAGCACATAATCGGAAAGATTGATAACCTGTAATGTCATTGGATGCCTCATCTCCTCCAGAGTCAGCCGCCACCGTTGAAGGTGTTTGTACTTGCGATAATTCTTGAACTGTTTCTGTGCCGGCGGATGGCGACCTCCAAATCTGGTGGTTCGCAGTGGCATTTGAGCGGCGCTTGCACCCCCTTCGGATCCGATGTCTGGCTCGTTTTCCGCTGAAGATAAAAAATCACTGCCAGATGTGTAGTCAGTGCCCCTAGAGGGCTCCTGTATTGTGTCTCTAGTCCTTTTAGCCTGTGGCATCTGCCTCTGATTACCCTGATGTCTGCACTTAAAGGCCCTGGAGGATTCAAAGACAGTCCGATCCCTGGCAAATTTGGATTTCTTTTTATTCATAATGTCCCAATTGTATTTATCCAAATTTTCCTTGAGCCTGGTCTTAAAAGACTGCACTTGTTTACTATCATCAAAGTTTGTCAATTTGGCTTCAAGGTCCTTAACCCTAACCTTGGTGGCAGATAGAAGCTCCCTATCATGTTCCAACAGCATATTCATAATTATGCTCGAGCATTTCAACAGGCCCTGTTCCCATGTAGTATGGAATGCTGGGGATGGCTCCCAGGCCGGATAAATTGGAACCCTTAAACCACGGGGAGCAATATTAGATTTAATATACTCCTCCAGGCTGCGGATATTCCACCATAACCTGATGCCCGCCCTATATGCGGCCGTTAGATCGTTGGAGAGTCTTGTGAAATCAGAGTCAGGAGTAGCATCTTCCCTAGAAGAGAAGATGTTAGCAGACTGGGCCTGCCAGGCCGCCTCAAGAGCATCCCAGTCCATATCTTATGTAGTCCAGACTAGACGTACAGCACTAAAAATCAGAAAACACACAAATGAATAATAGCAAAAAGCATTCACACCAACTTGCTATCAATCCAAAAACGGCCACATGCCTAATAATCATGTGGTCCAAGCTGGATGCAATTATAACAAATAAATAATAGTCCAAAATAGGACATGTGCAGCCTGGTATAGAACGCCCACCAAAGGGGTAGGCCAACAATACTAACAACTAGGAAAAAGAGAGAGAACCAAGCGCACTACCATGGCATAAATATATATTATGCGGGGTGCAAAAAAGTGGTAAATACCAAATCGTACAATAGAAAAAAGCACCACTATAACGATGCACACCACGCAAATATGTATACGAAACAATATACAGTATATGAAAAAAAGAGGTTTTTATTAATACACCACACACATGTTAAAACATATTTAAAAAACAAACACCAGCAAAGAACCTAGTCCATGTAGAAAAATATCCACATTAACAATTACATAAATAGTATGATACCTGAACAACAACCTGAAAACCTATTGGCTCATTGGACTGCTAGTAATAAGCCTAATACCCAACCAAAAATTGACCCCTCAAAAATATTCTGAGAAGGATGTATAGGGCAAGCATTTCCCAGGGCTTATAAGCCCTTAACAAGGAAACATTCGTATGGAGATACCACATAGCCCATAGAGTAAAAAAAATGGTTCAAGAGGTTAGATTACCCGTTGTTCGGTACTAACAGGGGAAGGGAGTCCCCATACACCAAGTGGATGGACCAAGGAACGAGGCCCCATGCGTATCGCCCTCACTGATGGGGCTTCGTCAGGGAAGGTGAGGAGTACATGTAGACCTCTGTTTAAATACTAATGAAAATAAGAGCAAATCTGATAGCAGAACTGATGTAAAATGACAACACCTTGGCAGGAAGTGGTGGAGCGCCGGGCTGTGCATGCGTGGCTTTGAAAGCAAGATACGTGACCGCACATGCGCAGGTTTGTAACGCAATTATGCATACCTGGGTAGGAACTGTAAAGCACCGTGCATGCACGGTTTGGACCGTGCAGCGCGCAACTGCGCGTGCACAGATATGGACCGTGGATCAGCGCGACTAGCCGAGAGATTGTACAACCAGCTCAAAGGGGGCGACTGAAAAAAGACATGTCTACATACGGTGACATGGGCAAGGGGGGAGAGGAGATAACCCCCTATTTTGGGCGTCTTGAAACAATATTCACCCATTGCCACCATGTGAAGCCCGGCAAACCAAACTTCACAAGTGGCAGTTAGTAATAACGTGTGGTGTAAATAACGTATGGTAATCGCAGGGCATGCAAGAACATGCGTACAGCAGACAACCCCCGGGGGTGTATTCATGCATCAATCCTCTAACACCTAATGAGTTACTGATGAACAGAACGCATAGAGTGCCATGATAAGCATGTACTGCAAAATATCTTTATTGGGTTTCGACCTACAAATACAATCAAATATAAATACAATATAAAAATACTCCAATTAGATCCCTATAAAGGGTACATGAATGTGGACCAGAATGATTAATGCACATTTGCCCAAAAGCCCTGCCTATAAATAAGAAATTGAACTTACATGTCTAAAGAAGAGATATAAGCTCTTCTTAGACCTTTTTTTTATATACTGTGTATTGTATCTTACACATATTTGCGTGGTGTGCATCGTTATATTGGTGCTTTTTTCTATTGTATGGTTTTTTGTGGGTGCCGGTAAACGGTTAATTACCGGCGATCATAACCCGGGGGTCGGTAAAAAACTACCCCAATCATGTTCTCTGGGGTCTTGGCTACCCCCGGCAACCGAGACCCGAGAGAAAATCCGACTCTGGGGGACGCTATACTCTTTTTCCACAGCGCCGTTAATTAACAGTGCTGTGGGTTACCCTTACCCTTTAAAAGCCATTAAAAGGCGTATCGGCAGTCGTTAAAGGGTTATGACCAGATTTAGATCTCCAGCACTCAAAACATTTAACATCATATATGTAATAAGATAACTATGGAACATATTTCATGTTTTATTTTGCATATACAATTAAATAATATTTAAAAAATATTTCCAAGAATACATAAAAGTAGCAAAGTCTCAATTTTAAGGTTAATAAATAGGTAGAGGTGAACTGTATTTCTAGTGTTACAGAGATGTTTTGTAGGTGAACTCAAGAGGAAAGCCAAGAAACAAGAAGGAATTAAAAAAAGGAGAACAAGTCAATTCACAGGTTGTTAGGGAAACATAATTAGGTAACATCATAAAAAATGGTTCTGCACGATTGCATGTCAAAAGTAAGCAGGTATAATAAAAAACTGTTTAATTTACTCCATGCCGACTTCAGTACAAAACAACTGTTGTATAGAAACCTAGTGGTAAAGACAGGCTGCATATTTCCCAAGTCTGGAAGGATACAGTCTAACAAAAGGTTATGTAGTTGCTAATCTTCAGACTGGTCCTTTTACTAACATAGCAGGCTGAAATCCGAGTAGTATGTCTGTATTATTTTACATTACATTTGTCTTTTTGTGATTCCATATATATCATTGTTATATATTTATAACCTCCTACTTGCATCTACAGAAGAATACAGAGGAATCACATAGAGCAACTGCAGACTTTTGTTTCAATCCTGGAAAACTCGTTTAATGATAACCGTGTTCTCCAACTATTGTGTCAACTTATTTCATGTAATTTCTCTAGAGTTAGGTAGCTGGTATTTCCACATAGGACATATAAGCAGCTGCCATACATATACATTGCATATGTCTTTTTGTGATACCATAATACCATTGCTATCATCTACGATTACTGCAGGATTGTGTTGTGTCGGAGTTCATGGACATGTGTTTGTCTTATTTTCTATTTTTTTAACCTTTTCATATGTGTAACTTTATAGTTAGGTTATCAGGTATATAGGTATATACAGTATATATATATATAGAGGAGATAAGGATATATATGGAGGAGATAAGTATTTGATTCCTTGCTGATTTTGTAAGTTTACCCACTGACACAGACATGAATAGTCTGTAATTTCAAGGGTAGGTTAATTTTAACATTGAGAGATAGAATATAAAAATCAAATCCAGAAAATCACATTATATAAATTATATAAATTCCCCGCTTTTCCTCCTGTCGCCGATCTATGGGTCTCGCTGGCCTCCCTGAAAGCTCCTGTTCCTGACTTGCTGGGGCTGTACTTTCTTGTGGCCTGGGTCATTTGGCAGACGAATCATCAGCCAATCTTGCAGTCTCATCAAGGCTAAATGGTTTTCTAACTGCCACCCATTTTTTTAAGGCCCCTGGGAGCTTGGGCATAAAATTTCCAGCATGAATATATCCAAGACATGTTCTGCTTCCCGAGCCTCCAGTCCTTCTATACACCGAGTGCATTTTGTACATAGTGTGTTAGCAAACTCCTAGTGCATGTGCACATTGGGCTTGTCAGTCTCCGGAAAGTTTCTGTGTTAGGTTTCAGGCATGAAAGCATACCTCTCTTGTAATGTGCTACGAACAGTAGAGTAATATCTCTGATCCTCGGAAGAAAAGTTATTAAAAGCTTCTCTTGCTTTTGCGGTCAGGCCAACGCCCAGAAATCTGAGTCAGTCACTGACTGACAACTCATGCAGTAGGCAGAGATTCTAAAATAACCGGAGATGTTCATCAATATCCGAGGTGTCCTCATTGAACTATGGTATATCCCAGTACCTTAAATATGGGGGCCATCTCTCCTGTTATCCACTGTCCTCTGTGCTGGGGCAAGTGGGGGTACTGCCACATGCACTCTGAGATATTTGATGACACCCACTCCATCCCCATGGCCCTTTCTCCTAGTGCGTACAGCATCCGCCTCAGCTCAATCTGTCGATCCTCAGTCATCTGGATAACGGCCCTAAGCTGTGATCCCTCCTCATGTGATTTTTTATGGTCCCAGTCATCCAATCATTGTATTAGGGTCACCAGGTTGTCTTCCAGCAACCATTCTAGCTTTCTCTCAGCGCAAAGGGCTCTCAGCTCCTCCTCCTTCAGCCTTTTGTAGATGGAGTCTACAATCTCTTTTGCCAAGTCACCGATCAGTAACTTTCCCTAGTATGCTGTCCAGAGATAGGTGATGCCACGAGCTTCCACCACTTGTGAAGCTCTGAAGTTGTGGGTTGTAATAATCATCCAGGTAGGTTAACAATGCAACTATTTTTTATACCTTACGTCCATGGTTTAACAACAAACCCAGGTAGATGGACAAAATACATTGCCTCCAGTCCACAAGATCCCCACCCCGGGCCGACAGTACCACTGACTCCATATTAGGCAATACTCACTGTCTCCCAACTTTTGTTTGGCCCACAGATTTTGCATCTCCCACCAGTATAGACTGTAGTCATAGTCCAGGCTCATCCAGACGACAAATAACAGAACCAACGTCTATGTATCCAGGACCAACAATTCTTAAGAAAGTTTGTGAAATCCAGACAACGGATCCCTCAACTGTAGAATGGGGATCCAGCCCAGTCGGCAAACGATCTCCAAAATTCCATAGGTCATCCATGGCTCCAGGACTCAGCCAAGATCCTAACCCCTCAATGTCGCTCCAATCTCTGCCTGACTAAACATGTGGCTTCTTTTCCTCCCCCTTAAACTTTGGCTTTTAGCTTTTGCTGTTTTATTACTATTATTTATTATTCAGGGAGACAAAAATTTATTGCCACAAGTAGATCCATTCTTTTTTCTCTTATTGTGTGGCAATGAGAGTTAATTCTTGCTCTCAGTTTTTGCCCTGTCTCCCCCATATACAGACTCCCAGTTGGACATTTAGTACAAATAATTAGGTACACCACATTAGATGTGATACAGCTGAAAGTACCTGGGACCTTGTAGTTCTGATGTGAGTTGGAGATCTTTATCTTGTCCGTAGTCAGTATAAATGGACAGGTTTTACATTTTTTCTGGTTGCAAGGAAAGGTTCTTGCAGCTGTTTGAGAGGACAGGAAGCTTCTGACAATGATACTTCTTAGATTTGGGGGCTGCCTAAAACACAGTAGTGGGAGGTCTGGAAAAATGGATTGAAAGCGGGCATCTTTTTTGTAGTAAAGGTTGTAATTTCCGTGTAGCTCCCCTTAGCACCTCCAGATTTGGATTGTAGGTGACTAGGGTTGAGCGAAACGGGTCGAAAATTTTCAAAAGTCGCCTACTTTTGGCAAGGTCGGGTTTCATGAAACCCGACCCCTGTGTGGGGTCGGCCATGAAGTCGGCGATCTTTTGAATCTGGAATCGGAATTCCGATACCGATTCCCGATATGTTTAAGATATCGGGAATTGGTATCGGAATTCAGATTTAAGTGTAAAATAAAGAATTAAAATAAAAAATATCGCAATACTTACCCTCTGATGCACCCTGGTGCTAACTGGGAACCTTCCTCCTTCGAATCAGCGCTTCCAGGACCTTGCGGTGACGTCGCGGCTTGTGATTGGTCGCGCGGCCACCCATGTGACCGCTCGCGCGACCAATCAGAAGCCGTGACGTCACCGAAGGTCCTTCAAGCGCTGATTCTTAGGAAGGAAGGCTTTCGGAAAGAAGCAGGGCGCGTCCGAGGGTGAGTATATACCTAATAGGAATATACTCACCCTCGGACGCGCCCTGCTTCTTTCCGGCAGCCTTCCTTCCTAAGAATCAGCGCTTGCAGGACCTTCGGTGACGTCGCGGTGACGTCACGGCTTCTGATTGGTCGCGCGAGCGGTCACATGGGCGGCCGCGCGACCAATCACAAGCCGCGACATCACCGCGACGTCACCGCAAGGTCCTGGAAGCGCTGATTCGAAGGAGGAAGGTTCCCGGTTAGTACCAGGGCGCGTCAGAGGGTAAGTATTGCGATATTTTTTAGTTTAATTCTTTATTTTACACTAAAATATGGATCGCAGGGCATGAAGGAGAGTTTCCGCTCCTTCAGAACCTGGGAACCATGGAAACCCAATGCACTGCATTGGGTTTCGGCCGACCCCGACCCCGACTTTTTTATAGGATCGGCCGATTTCACTCGACCCGACTTTTGAAAAAGTCGGGTTTCGTGAAACCCGACCCGATCCTATAAAAGTAAAGGTCGCTCAACCCTATAGATGACTACTAGAGGCACCTTGTTATTTTCTTCTTTTGCTTTGTAATGTAGCAGGTGATTCCTTGATATTTTAGTTGCTCTTGTAAGTTGGTTTTGAATTGTTCTTGGATGGTAATAATAATAATAACCTTTATTTTTATATAGTGCTAACATATTCCGTAGCACTTTACAGTTTGCACACATTATCATCTCTGTCCCTGATGGGGCTCACAATCTAAATTCCCTATCAGTATGTCTTTGGAATGTGGGAGGAAACCGCAGTACCTGGAGGAAACCCATGCAAACACATACAAGAGAGCATACAAACTCCTTACAGATGTTGTCCTTGGTGGGAATTGAACCCAGGACTCCAGCGCTGCAAGGATGCAGTGCTAACCACTGAGTCACTGTGCCACCACATGGTGGCCCTGATTTAAAAAGGTCTTTCTGAGGCGACCAAGGTGTTCATCCCTATCCATTGGGTTGGAACATAAACAATGATATCTTATGGCTTGGCTGTAGACAATAGAGTTTTTTTTTATATGTTTTGGATGAAAATTGTCCAATTTAAGGTATGTTGGGCGGTCGATTGGCTTCATCAGAAGGGATGTCTCTATTTCATTGTTCTGCAGCTTAATGATGGTGTCCAAAAAGTTAATTTCAGTGCTGGAGTAGTTGAGTTTTAAGTTGATGGTGGAATGAAATTGATTAAACTGTTCATGGAACATCTTTAGCTGTGGCTCAGACTCTGTCCAGATGATTAAAATATTATCAATGTAACGGTAGTAGGCCTGAGGCCTGATGGGACATGATGACAAGAAGTCACTTTCAAGCTTCGCCATGAAAAGATTTGCATACTGTGGGGCCAATTTACTTCCCATTGCTGTGCCAGTCTCTTGTAGATATATCTTGTTGTCAAATGTGTGAAGAGACTGGAGAAAGGCAGAGCTGCTAGTTAGCACTGTTTATGTTATCCTTTGATCCTTAAAGAAGGCTGTTTTAATTTGGAGGTGTGAAGTTTAAACTCCTACAATATAAAAAAGGACAATGCAAAACACATAGGCGGACATAATTTAATGAGGTTATTGAACAATGACAATGATTAGTCATGCAGCTATATGCAGGTATATGCTAATATGTTTTATATAGTAAACTTGTATCCATCTGTGTACAGTGCATGTGCAGTAGTGATGAGCAAATAGCATTACTGCTCGGGTCTCCCCGAGCATGCTTGGGTGATCTCCGAGTACGGAGATTTAGTTCTTCACCTCAGCTGTATGATTATGGCTGCTGGACAGCCTGAATACATGTGTGAATTCACTAACAAACAGGCATTCCTCACATATATTCAGCCTGTCAAGCAGCCATAAATCATGCAGCTGAGGCGAGGAAAGCGAAATCTCTAAGAACGCCAAAATACTTGGACATCACCCGAGCATGCTCGGGGGAACCCGAGCAACGAGTATACTCGCTCATCACTTAAGTGCAGTAATGTACATCTATGCATGATAGTATACATGATAGTATAACAAATAAAGAATGATCAGATGTAATTGATAGGGTTGAGCGAAACGGGTCGTTCATTTTCAAAAGTCGCTGACTTTTGGCAAAGTCGGGTTTCATGAAACCCGATCCGACCCCTGTGCGGGGTCGGCCATGCGGTACGCGACTTTCGCGCCAAAGTCGCGTTTCAATGACGCGAAAAGCGCCATTTCTCAGCCAATGAAGGTAAACGCAGAGTGTGGGCAGCGTGATGACATAGGTCCTGGTCCCCACCATCTTAGAGAAGGGCATTGCAGTGATTGGCTTGCTGTCTGCGGCATCACAGGGGCTATAAAGGGGCGTTCCCGCCGACCGCCATGTTACTGCTGCTGATCTGAGCTTAGGGAGAGGTTGCTGCCGCTTCGTCAGAAGCAGGGATAGCGTTAGGCAGGGTCCATTAACCACCAAACCGCTTGTGCGGTAGCGATTTCCACTGCCCAACACCACCTTCGGTGTGCAGGGACAGTGGAAGCTACATTTTTTTTTTTTTCCCCTCAGCGCTGTAGCTCATTGGGCTGCCCTAGAAGGCTCCCTGATAGCTGCATTGCTGTGTGTACGCCACTGTGCAAACCAACTGCTTTTTTCAAAGCACAAATCCTCTTGTTCCTTCCTTTCTGCACAGCTATCTTTTTTGTTTGTCCACACTTTTTATTTAATTTGTGCATCAGTCCACTCCTTATTGCTGCCTGCCATACCTGGCTGAGATTACTGCAGGGAGATAGTAATTGTTGGACACTCCCTGTTTTTTTTTTTGTTTTTTTTGTGGGAGATTAAGATTGACATTTCTGCTAGAGTGCCATCCCTGTGTGTGCCATCTCTCACTCAGTGGGCCATAGAAAGCCTATTTATTTTTTTGCTTGATTTGGGTTATAAAATCTACCTGAAAAAATCACTACATCAATCAGTGGGAGAAAAATATTGGCCTCAGGGCTTGTGTGCCACTCTTGACTCCTGTGTGTGCCATCTCTCAGTCAGTGGGCCATAGAAAGCCTATTTATTTTTTTGCTTGATTTGGGTTCTAAAATCTACCTGAAAAAATCACTACATCAATCAGTGGGAGAAAAATATTGGCCTCAGGGCTTGTGTGCCACTCCTGACTCCTGTGTGCATCATCACTCACTCAGTGGGCCATAGAAAGCCCTTTTTTTTTTTTTTTTTGCTTTATTTGGGTTCTAAATTCTACCTGAAAAAATCAATAAATCAATCAGTGGGAGATTAATATTGGCCTTTGGGCTTGTGTGCCAGTCCTAAGCGTGCCATCTCTCTCTCTCAGATAGTGGGCCATAGAAAGCCTATTTATTATTTATTTTATTGGGTTTATAAATTTTCCCTGGAACAAAAAAAAAAAAGTGGGAGATTAATATTGGCCTCTGGGCTTGTGTGCCAGTCCTGAGCGTGCCATCTCTCTCACAAATAGTGGGCCATAGAAAGCCTATTTTTTATTTTTTTTTGGTTTTATAAATTCTCCCTGAAAAAAAAAAGGGAGATTAATATTGGCCTTTGGGCTTGTGTGCCAGTCCTAAGCGTGCCATCTCTCTCTCTCAGATAGTGGGCCATAGAAAGCCTATTTATTATTTTTTTTATTGGGTTTATAAATTTTCCCTGGAACAAAAAAAAAAAGTGGGAGATTAATATTGGCCTCTGGGCTTGTGTGCCAGTCCTAAGCGTGCCATCTCTCTCACAAATAGTGGGCCATAGAAAGCCTATTTATTTTTTTATTTTTGGTTTTATAAATTCTCCCTGAAAAAAAAAAGGGAGATTAATATTGGCCTTTGGGCTTGTGTGCCAGTCCTAAGCGTGCCATCTCTCTCTCTCAGATAGTGGGCCATAGAAAGCCTATTTATTTTTTTTTTTATTGGGTTTATAAATTTTCCCTGAAAAAAAATAAAAAGTGGGAGATTAATATTGGCCTCTGGGCGTGTGTGCCAGTCCTGAGCGTGCCATCTCTCTCACAAATAGTGGGCCATAGAAAGCCTATTTATGTTTTTGGTTGATTTGGGTTCTAAATTCTACCTGAAAAAATCAATAAATCAATCAGTGGGAGATAAATATTGGCCTCTGGGCTTGTGTGCCACTCCTGACTCCTGTGTGCGTCATCTCTCACTCAGTGGGCCATAGAAAGCCTTTTTTGTTTTATTTGTTTTCTAAATTCTCCCTGAAAAAATCATTTTATTTTATTTGGTTTCTAAATTCTTCCTGAAAAAATCATTTTATTCTATTATTTTTTTTTCCTAAAGTCTCCCTGAAAAAAAAAAAAAAACAAATCAGTGGGAGATTAATATTGCCCTTTCTGCTTGTGTGCCAGTCTTGACTCCTGGGTGTGCCATCTCTCTCTCTCTCTCCAATTGTGGGCCATAGAAAGCCTATTATTTTTTTAGCTTGATTTGGGTTCCACAATCTACCTGAAAAAATCACTACATCAATCAGTAGGAGATAAATATTGGCCTCTGGGCTTGTGTGCCACTCCTGACTCCTGTGTGCGTCATCTCTCACTCAGTGGGCCATAGAAAGCCTTTTTTTGTTTTATTTGTTTTCTAAATTCTCCCTGAAAAAATCATTTTATTTTATTTGGTTTCTAAATTCTTCCTGAAAAAATCATTTTATTCTATTATTTTTTTTTCCTAAAGTCTCCCTGAAAAAAAAAAAAAAAACAAATCAGTGGGAGAATAATATTGCCCTTTCTGCTTGTGTGCCAGTCTTGACTCCTGGGTGTGCCATCTCTCTCTCTCTCTCTCTCCAATTGTGGGCCATAGAAAGCCTATTTTTTTTAGCTTGATTTGGGTTCCAAAATCTACCTGAAAAAATCACTACATCAATCAGTGGGAGATAAATATTGGCCTCTGGGCTTGTGTGCCACTCCTGACTCCTGTGTGCGTCATCTCTCACTCAGTGGGCCATAGAAAGCCTTTTTTTGTTTTATTTGTTTTCTAAATTCTCCCTGAAAAAATCATTTTATTTTATTTGGTTTCTAAATTCTTCCTGAAAAAATCATTTTATTCTATTATTTTTTTTTCCTAAAGTCTCCCTGAAAAAAAAAAAATCAAATCAGTGGGAGATTTACATTTGTGCTTCAGTGACAGTCCTGCGTGTGTGGCATCTCTCTCATTTGTTGCCACCAACAACAGAGTGTGTAACATTGTGCCTGATTTTCGTTGTGGTCTCACTCACCTGTAAAGGGGTAGCTAAATCATACTGAAGTTATAGCTCACCGTGTAAGTTGTGTGACAGCAACAAATACCGTTAGTTTGTTTACGTTTTTAAAACAATGAGGAAGTCTGGTGGAAGAGGTCGTGGCCGGGGGCGTTCATTGTCAGCTGGTAATGAGGGTAGTGGTAGTGGTGGAGCACCAGCTGGTCGTGGGAAAAAAAATATTGCACCTAAGTCTGGAGCTGTGGAGCCAGGTTCGTCGTCTGGCTACACAAGGCCTCGAACGCTCCCTTTTCTGGGAGTAGGAAAACCGCTTTTAAAGCCGGAGCAGCAAGAGCAAGTTTTGGCTTATCTTGCTGACTCAGCCTCTAGCTCTTTTGCCTCCTCTCGTGAAACTGGTAAATGTCAAAGCAGCGCATCGTTAGTGGATGTTCACGGTCAGGGACAAGTCGCTTCCTTGTCCTCAAGCAAAAACAACAACAGAGAAGAATGCAGCAGGCGACACAACGGGTTACTCAATGGAGCTCTTTACACATACCGTCCCTGGCTTAGAAAGTGAAGCAGTTAACAGTCCATGCCCATTACAAGTTGAATCTGACATGGAGTGCACTGATGCACAGCCACAGCCAGACTACTATGCTGGTCCTTTGACTCAGACCACAACATTGCCCTCGCAGGGTAATGATCAAGAATCAGACCCTGATGAGACTATGTTGCCCCATCATGAACGCTATACCACCGACCGACACGGTGACAGAGACGAAGTTGCACACGAGCTACAAGAAGAGGTAATAGATGACCCAGTTCTTGACCCCGATTGGCAGCCATTGGGGGAACAGGGTGCAGGCGGCAGCAGTTCTGAAGCGGAGGAGGAGGGGCCGCAGCAGGCATCAACATCGCAACAGGTTCCATCTGCCGGGCCCGTATCTTGCCCAAAACGCGTGGCAAAGCCAAAACCTGTTGGAGGACAGCGTGGCCATCCGGTTAAAGCTCAGTCTGCAATGCCTGAAAAGGTATCCGATGCTAGAAAGAGTGCAGTCTGGCATTTTTTTAAACAACATCCAATTGATCAGCGCAAAGTCATCTGTCAAAAATGTTCAACTACCTTAAGCAGAGGACAGAATCTGAAAAGTCTCAATACAAGTTGCATGCATAGACATTTAACCACCATGCATTTGCAAGCCTGGACTAACTACCAAACGTCCCTTAAGGTTATAGCACCCTCGGCCAATGAAGCTAGTCAGCAACGCAACATCCCTTCCGGCAGTGTAGGGCCACCATTTTCCGCACCACCTGCAGTATCTGTGCAGGTTTCTTTGCCAGGCCAAAGCAGTCAGGGTCAGGGAATCACCAGTTTCGTAGTAGGAAACACTGCATCTAGGGCACCGGCGGCAACAATACCATCTCCCACCGTCTCTCAGTCTGCCATGTCCACCGGCACCCCCGCTAGTTCCACGATCTCCAGCTCTCCAGTCCAGCTCACCCTACATGAGACTATGGTTAGAAAAAGGAAGTACTTAGCCTCACATCCGCGTACACAGGGTTTGAACGCCCACATAGCTAGACTAATCTCGTTAGAGATGATGCCCTACCGGTTAGTTGAAAGCGAAGCTTTCAAAGCCCTGATGGACTACGCTGTACCACGCTACGAGCTACCCAGTCGACACTTTTTTTCCAGAAAAGCCATCCCAGCCCTCCACCAGCATGTTAAAGAGCGCATCGTCCATGCACTCAGGCAATCTGTGAGCACAAAGGTGCACCTGACAACAGATGCATGGACCAGTAGGCATGGCCAGGGACGTTACGTGTCCATCACGGCACACTGGGTGAATGTTGTGGATGCAGGGTCCACAGGGGACAGCAAGTTTAGGACAGTTCTGCCTAGCCCACGGTCTAGGAAACAATTGGCTGTAGCCGTTCGCACCCCTCCTCCTCCTCTTCGTCCTCCTGCAGAAGCGAGAGCTCGTCCACAGACCGCAGTCGCATAACCACTCCATCCGCAGCTGCCACTGTTGCACACCAGGTCTCCCATTATGGGGCAGCTACTGGCAAACGTCAGCAGGCTGTATTGGCTATGAAGTGTTTGGGCGACAACAGACACACCGCGGAAGTTCTGTCCGAGTTCTTGCAGAAAGAAACGCAGTCGTGGCTGGGCACTGTAGATCTTGAGGCAGGCAAGGTAGTGAGTGATAACGGAAGGAATTTCATGGCTGCCATCTCCCTTTCCCAACTGAAACACATTCCTTGCCTGGCTCACACCTTAAACCTGGTGGTGCAGTGCTTCCTGAAAAGTTATCCGGGGTTATCCGACCTGCTCCTCAAAGTGCGTGGACTTTGCTCACATATCCGCCGTTTGCCCGTACACTCCAGCCGTATGCAGACCTATCAGCGTTCTTTGAACCTTCCCCAGCATCGCCTAATCATAGACGTTGCAACAAGGTGGAACTCAACACTGCACATGCTTCAGAGACTGTGCGAACAGAGGCGGGCTGTTATGTTTTTGTGGGAGGATACACATACACGGGCAGGCAGTAGGATGGCAGACATGGAGTTGTCAGGTGTGCAGTGGTCGAAGATTCAAGACATGTGTCAAGTCCTTCAGTGTTTTGAGGAATGCACACGGCTGGTTAGTGCAGACAACGCCATAATAAGCATGAGCATCCCCCTAATGCGTCTGCAAAGTTTGACGCACATAAAGGATCAGGCGTCTGCAGCTGAGGAAGAGGAAAGCCTTGATGACAGTCAGCCATTGTCTGGCCAGGGCAGTGTACAGGACGAGTTAGCGGGCGAAGAGGAGGACGAGGAGGATGATGGGGATGATTATATTTTTAATGAGGAAGCTTTTCCGGGGCCACTGGAAATTGGTGGCGCGGCAAGGCCGGGTTCTGGTTTTTGGAGGGACACAAGTGACGTGGATTTGCCTGAAACTGCCCCTCAACCAAGCACAACCGCAGATTTGAGAACTGGAACTTTGGCCCACATGGCGGATTATGCCTTACGTATCCTCAAAAGGGACACACGCATAACTAAAATGATGAACGATGACGATTACTGGTTGGCCTGCCTCCTTGATCCTCGCTATAAAGGCAAATTGCAAAATATAATGCCACATGAGAACTTGGAACTAATATTAGCAATCAAACAATCAACTCTTGTTGACCGTTTGCTTCTGGCATTCCCTGCACACAGCGCCCGTGATCGTTCTCACACGAGCTGCAGGGGCCAGCAGACCAGAGGAGTTAGAGGGGCAGAAATCAGAAGTGGCATTGGCCAGAGGGGTTTTCTGACCAGGTTGTGGAGTGATTTTGCTATGACCGCAGACAGGACAGGTACTGCAGCATCAATTCAAAGTGACAGGAGACAACATTTGTCCAGTATGGTTACAAACTATTTTTCATCCCTTATCGATGTTCTCCCTCAACCGTCATTCCCATTTGATTACTGGGCATCAAAATTAGACACCTGGCCAGAATTGGCAGAATATGCATTGCAGGAGCTTGCTTGCCCGGCAGCTAGTGTCCTATCAGAAAGAGTATTCAGTGCTGCAGGTTCAATACTAACAGAAAAAAGGACTCGTCTGGCTACCCAAAATGTAGATGATCTAACCTTCATTAAAATGAACCACAACTGGATTTCGAAATCTTTTGCCCCACCTTGCCCGGCTGACACCTAGCTTTCCTATGAAAAGGTCTTGCCTGTGGACTATTCTGAATGCCTTTTCCAATCTCGTAATTTTCTGCACCTGATTGTCCAGCATACGACATGTTTACACCTCACTAAATGGCCAAACTCCCCACACGGGGCCGTGGTATCGACACTTGGCGCCAGCACCCGTGAGAGTGCTGTTTGTCTGAAGAGGTGGGTGTGCCCGCTTTTGGTCGACAGCACTGCCACTGGGTCCCTCCTAGTACAATAAAGTGTCTCTGGCGGTGGTGGTGCGCACCCAACGTCAGACACACCGTTGTAATATGAGGGGCCCTGGGCCTGTACCGCCGGCCACAAGACAGTTCCCCCCCCCAGCTCAAACAGTGCTCTACCACTTGCAAAATTATCTCACAGCTCCACCAATGTTTAGTCTATGCGCTGACATCCTTCAATGCCTGCCACTGACAATACCATTGTATTGACATTTTTGTTATGTTAGGCCTTCGAAGCCTGTCTGCGGTCACTCCTTCCACTATGCCTCCACTGACCACACCACTGCTGCCCGTGTACCCCTGGAACCAATTTAAAATTGCCTACAGCCAGCCCAATTTTTTTATTTTAGGCCTTCGATGCCTGTCTGCGGTCACTCCTTCCACTAGGCCTCCACTGACCACACCACTGCTGCCCGTGTACCCCTGGAACCAATTTAAAATTGCCTACAGCCATGTGTTATTATTTTAGGCCTTCGATACCTGTCTGCGGTCACTCCTTCCACTAGGCCTCCACTGACCACACCACTGCTGCCAGTGTACCCCTGGAACCAATTTAAAATTGCCTACAGCCAGCCCAATTTTTTTATTTTAGGCCTTCGATGCCTGTCTGCGGTCACTCCTTCCACTAGGCCTCCACTGACCACACCACTGCTGCCCGTGTACCCCTGGAACCAATTTAAAATTGCCTACAGCCAGCCCAATTTTTTTATTTTAGGCCTTCGATGCCTGTCTGCGGTCACTCCTTCCACTAGGCCTCCACTGACCACACCACTGCTGCCCGTGTACCCCTGGAACCAATTAAAATTGCCTACAGCCAGCCCAATTTTTTTATTTTAGGCCTTCGATGCCTGTCTGCGGTCACTCCTTCCACTAGGCCTCCACTGACCACACCACTGCTGCCCGTGTACCCCTGGAACCAATTTAAGATTGCCTACAGCCAGCCCAATTTTTTTATTTTAGGCCTTCGATGTCTGTCTGCAGTCACTCCTTCCACTAGGCCTCCACTGACCACACCACTGCTGCCCGTGTACCCCTGGAACCAATTTAAAATTGCCTACAGCCATGTGTTATTATTTTAGGCCTTCGATGCCTGTCTGCGGTCACTCCTTCCACTAGGCCTCCACTGACCACACCACTGCTGCCCGTGTACCCCTGGAACCAATTTAAAATTGCCTACAGCCATGTGTTATTATTTTAGGCCTTCGATGCCTGTCTGCGGTCACTCCTTACAATATGCCTCCACTGACCACACCACTGCTGCCCGTGTACCCCTGGAACCAATTTAAAATTGCCAACAGCAATGTGTTATTATGTTAGGCCTTCGATGCCTGTTTGCGATCACTCCTTCCAATAGTTCTCCACTGACCAGACCAATGCTGGCCGTGTACCCCTGGAACCCAGCTGAAAGTGCATGTAGCCTCCTTTTTTTCTTTGTTTTATATTTAGAAAGCCCAGATGAACTACGCTGTGCAACGGTTCAAGCTACCCAGTCGACATTTCTTTTGCGAGAAAAGCCATCCCAGCCCTTCACCGGCATGAAAAAGTCTGCATTGTCATAGCACTCAGGCAATCAAACAGTAGAAAGGTGCACTTGACAAGAGACGCATGGACCAGTAGGCATGTCCACAAAAAGTTACGTGTCCATTACGGCGCACTGGGTTAATGTGTTGGATGCATGGTCCACAGGGGACAGCCTACAAAGTCTGTCTGCAGTCCCTAATTCCAATTTTCCTCCGCTGACCACACCACTGCTGCCCGTGTACCCCTGGAACCAATTTTACAGTGTCTACAGCCTAATTTTGTTATGTTAGGCCTACTACGCCTGTCTGCGGTCCCTCCTTCCAATACTCGTCCACTGACCACACCACTGCTGCCCGTGGACCCCTGGAACCTATTTTTAATTGCATAGAGCATCCTTTTTTTAATAGTAGGCGTACAAAGTCTGTGTGCGGTCCACTATTGAAATTGTCCTCCACTGCCCAGAGCACTGCTGCTTGTGTACCCCTGTAACTTTTTTAAGCTGCAGTGAGCCACATTTTTGGGTTAAGTCCTACTACCTGTGTCTGTCTGCGCCACTCAATTCAGCTGTGTTCCTTTGAAAAAAGCTGAGCGTCAATAGTCTTGTTTTCAGCCTCTAGGAATTTTAAAACTGCATTGGGGGTACAACTTTGGTAGGGCCTACTAACGGTGTCTGCCTCCCCAAGGTGTGCCCCAGGTTTCCTCGCCATTGCTTCGATCTTAATGCTCTCGTTTAGTAGTTGTTGGAAACTACACTGCATTAGGCCTACAAATTGGGTATGGGGTGTAGAGAGATGGTGTGTTCCACTCCAAGGTGTTCTCCAGGTTACCTTTCCTGAGCTCCGATCTTCCGGCTCTCGTTTAGTAGTTGTTGGAAACTACACTGCATTAGGCCTACAAATTGGGTATGGGGTGTAGAGAGATGGTGTGTTCCACTCCAAGGTGTTCTCCAGGTTGCCTTTCCTGAGCTTCGATCTTCCGGCTCTCGTTTAGTAGTTCTTGGAAACTACACTGCATTAGGCCTACAAATTGGGTATGGGGTGTAGAGAGATGGTGTGTTCCACTCCAAGGTGTTCTCCAGGTTGCCTTTCCTGAGCTTCGATCTTCATGCTCTCGTTTAGTAGTTGTTGGAAACTACACTGCATTAGGCCTACAAATTGGGTATGGGGTGTAGAGAGATGGTGTGTTCCACTCCAAGGTGTTCTCCAGGTTGCCTTTCCTGAGCTTCGATCTTCCGGCTCTCGTTTAGTAGTTGTTGGAAACTACACTGCATTAGGCCTACAAATTGGGTATGGGGTGTAGAGAGATGGTGTGTTCCACTCCAAGGTGTTCCCCAGGTTTCCTCGCCAATGCTTCGATCTTCATGCTCTCGTTTAGTAGTTGTTGGAAACTACACTGCATTAGGCCTACAAATTGGGTATGGGGTGTAGAGAGATGGTGTGTTCCACTCCAAGGTGTTCTCCAGGTTGCCTTTCCTGAGCTTCGATCTTCCGGCTCTCGGTTAGTAGTTGTTGGAAACTACGCTGCATTAGGCCTACAAATTGGGTATGGGGTGTAGAGAGATGGTGTGTTCCACTCCAAGGTGTTCCCCAGGTTTCCTCGCCAATGCTTCGATCTTCATGCTCTCGTTTAGTAGTTGTTGGAAACTACACTGCATTAGGCCTACAAATTGGGTATGGGGTGTAGAGAGATGGTGTGTTCCACTCCAAGGTGTTCTCCAGGTTGCCTTTCCTGAGCTTCGATCTTCCGGCTCTCGTTTAGTAGTTCTTGGAAACTACACTGCATTAGGCCTACAAATTGGGTATGGGGTGTAGAGAGATGGTGTGTTCCACTCCAAGGTGTTCTCCAGGTTGCCTTTCCTGAGCTTCGATCTTCCGGCTCTCGTTTAGTAGTTGTTGGAAACTACGCTGCATTAGGCCTACAAATTGGGTATGGGGTGTAGAGAGATGGTGTGTTCCACTCCAAGGTGTTCCCCAGGTTTCCTCGCCAATGCTTCGATCTTCATGCTCTCGTTTAGTAGTTGTTGGAAACTACACTGCATTAGGCCTACAAATTGGGTATGGGGTGTAGAGAGATGGTGTGTTCCACTCCAAGGTGTTCTCCAGGTTGCCTTTCCTGAGCTTCGATCTTCCGGCTCTCGTTTAGTAGTTGTTGGAAACTACGCTGCATTAGGCCTACAAATTGGGTATGGGGTGTAGAGAGATGGTGTGTTACACTCCAAGGTGTTCTCCAGGTTGCCTTTCCTGAACTTCTATCTTCAGGCTCTCATTAAATTGTGGTTAAACGGAACAACTGCATTTGGCGTACTAGTTGGTTTGGGGCCTACTATCGGTGTCTGCCACTCCTTGCTGTTCTCCTGGTTTCCTGTCCTGACATTCCATTTTCAGGCTCTCGTTAAGTAGTTGTTAATGTTAGACTGCATTTGGCCTACTAGTTGGGTTGGGGCCTACTATCGGTGTCTGCCACTCCTTGCTGTTCTCCTCCACTGAACAAAGCTGTGCCGCCTGTTTACTACGGTTGCCAATTTTGAACTGCATTTCGACTACTTACTGATTTGGGCCTACTCTCTGTGTCAGCCTCTCATTCCAGTTGTCCTCCACTGCAATGCCCCCTGGTTAGTCCTGTGTTACCAATTTTGAACTGCATTTAGCCCACTTTATTCTTTGGGCCTATATCTGTGTTTCCTCCTCATCCTGCCCATTGCCCAGCCAGTGATAGATGAGTCTGCTGGTACATTGACCCATAACGCAAAATTCCCCGTGCACGCTACACAGCAAGATTGTGACCCTGCTGAAAGTCAGGTTCCTCTTCCCGCATACCATACCACCTTACACGGGGACAAAGAGGAAGGTGCAGATGAAAGTGCAGGTTCCTTCATCAGGTGGGGGGAGGAATACTAGTTGGCGACGTCACTGGCACAGGGCCTCTCATAGTACGCAAAAGTGTTGCTGCCGGTGGGAGGCGTCCCCGCCATGCAAACACACCGCTGTACTTTGAGGGGCCCTGTGCCAGTGCCAATGCCAACGAGTGGGCCCCCCCTGCTTGCTCAGGATCACAGCACTTGCAAAGTTGAAATACTTACCTCTCCCTGCTCCACTGCCGTGACGTGGTCCAGATTTACTGGGCCCACTAATTACTTGAACCAGCCCTACCCCCCACAACTTTAGCCAAATGACCCCCAATTTCAAATGCCTTCCAATTATTATAAGGTAAATTACGATTGACAAGCTTCTTTAACAAGAATGGATGTTTTTGCCATTAAAATGGGCAGTGTAGGTGTTTTCCTGGCCTCCACTCACTGCCGACTATGCTCCCCCATTGACTTGCATTGGGTTTCGTGTTTCGGGCGATACCCGACTTTTCGCGATAATCGGCCGATTCCACTCGACTCGACTTCTAAGATAGTCGGGTTTCGCGAAACACGGCTCGACTCTAAAAAGGTCAAGGTCGCTCAACCCTAGTAATTGATAGTTAATGATAGGTACCCAAATTTCAAAGAAAATGAACCCACCCCATGGACTCATCTTCTTCCACATGCTAGTTGTGTCCCTTACATGGCTTTTTGAAAGCTCTTAATGAATTTGGCTCATTTTGGGGGCTGTCTGTGTGCTAGACTCATAAATCTATGCCCATGATCAGTTAGAGTAAATTTCTGCTATAATTTATGCCACTTTGGGGTGCAAACTATAGTGATAATATCAAGCCATGGTTGACTATGATTGCCGTATACTTTTAGGAGTAGACTTGGAAGACTCATATACATATTTAAATGGTTGCCTGATCTCACCAAAATCATCTGATTGAGACAAAAATTAATGTATGTTGGTGGGTTATATAGTACAGTTTTTTTGCTACACTTCTTGGCTAGTCTGCTGTAGTGTTACAGAGATAAATAATTGAAAAACAATTAAGAAATGCAAATAAAATAATTCATCCTTCAGAAATTAATGGATAAAATGCAACAAATGAATGTGCAGTTGCATTGTGCAAGGGTGTGATCGAGGCATGCTTGAAGGATGAGGGGAAGACATGAGTTGTGAGTGAGAGGTTGAAGAGATGTGTTAGGGTTGGGATGAAGACTGTGGCGAGGTTCGGGATGAGGTGGGATGGTAGCAGGTCAAACGTGCAAGTGGTGAGATGTGATCTTGACAGGAGGGTGGAGAGCTGATCTTCTGTTATGGTGGAGAAGTTATTTTTGAAGGAACAGGGTTGAGCAGCTAAGGGGGCATTGAGGGATGCGGGACAAAGCTTTCTCTGATTGTATCGATCTTCTGCTTAAAGAAAGAGGCAAAGTCTTCAGCAGAAATGAGAGGAGAGGGAGGTGGTGCTGGGGGACAGAGTAGAGAATTAAAAGTGTTGAAAAGCTGTTTAGGGTTGTGAGACAGGGAGGGTATGAGAGATGAGCAGTAAGTTTGCTTTGTGGCAGTGAGTGTGGACTTGAAGCTGGCGAGGGACTGCTTGTATGTGATTAAGTGCTCAGCAGAACGGGATCTCTTCCATCTCCGCTCAGCAACCCTGGAAGCCCATCTCAGGTCTTTGTTCAGGCTGGTCAGTCAGCGCTGCCTGTTGATTGTACGAGTTTTGCTGTGCGTGAGGGGGTGGCTGAATCAAGTGCTGCTGTTATTGTGGTGTTGTATAAAGTGGCAGCAGCACCTGTGTCATGTAAGGAAGCTATGTCTGTAACAGGGAAAAGAGACTCAGAGAGTGAGTGTAAATTGAGGTGTTTGAGATTTATGTGAGAGTGAGTGAGTTTGTGGAGTGGGGGTCGCACACTAGGAGATGAGAGGGAAGAAAATGTCAGTAGGTTGTGGTCAGACAGGGGGAGGGGTGAGTTAGCGAGATTAGTAACGGAACAGAGGCTGGTGAAGATAAGGTCCAGCATGTAGCCATCGTTGTGAGTGGCCGCAGAGGACAACTAAATGAGGCCAAAGGCGGCAGTCAGTGATAAATTTTAGAGGTTGCTGAGGTGGAAATGTCAATGGGGATATTGAAGTCACCCGTGATGATAATGGGGATGTCAGCAGAAAGGAAATGAAGTAGCCAGGTGGTGAAGTGGTCGAGAGAGGTGTAGATGGCTAGCTCAGGCAGGCGGTAGATGACAGCAAGCTGGAGGTTAAAGGGGGATTAGATGCTGACCGAGTGCACCTCAAACGAGGGAAGAGAAGCAGAGGGTGGTTGCGGAATTGGGGCAAAGGAGCAGGCATTAGACAGGAGCAAGCCAACTCCTCCACCACATTTGTTGCTGGGGCAAGGGGTGTGAGAGTGATGGAATCTGCCATAAAAAGTGCAGCTTGAGAGGCTGAGTCAGAGGGGGTGAGCCCAGAGGTCATGGATATACAACAGTTTGTTGCAGACAGAGCGTGTGTTTCAAAGTGCTCCAGGTAGGGGGAACGGGGGATTGGGGGCAGGATGAATGGGTATGAGGTTGTCATTATTGCCAAAGCTTGTAGAGGATCGTGGCAGGGTGTTAGTAATGAATGTGGGGATGTGTAACGGAGAGCCTGGATTTGGGGACACGTCGCCAGCAATGAGGAGTAGCAGACAGAGCGTTAGAAGGTGGGAGCTGGATAGGACATGATGTGGCCGTGTGTCTGGAGAAAAAAGATTGTATGTGGAGGAACAGTTCTGAGGAGAAGGTTAGATCGCTGGGGAGAAGGAGGATGAAATGACTAGTTCTTTACTAGGTTAAGGGATTGCAGGAGATTGTAAAAAGGAAAGTAGTATTGGGGTGGAAGTGAAAAGAAACAGAAACATTGTAGTGGCTTTCTAATACCATAACCTTACAGTCAATTCCAGTTGAATTCAAGTCTAAGGCTGGTTTCACATTTGCGTTTTTTTTTTTTTTGCATTTTTGCGCAAAAAAATGCAAAAAACCGCATGCGTTTTTATCCCATATACTTAACATTAAAAACGCATGCGTTTTTTTGCATGCGTTTTGACGCGTTTTGACAATGAATGCATTTTTTCTCTGCATGCATTGTGTTGCAGAAATGCAACATGTAGTAATTTTAGCAGCGTTTTTTGCCGCAAAAAAACGCATGCTTTTTTTGCAGCAAAAAAACGTATTGATGTCTATGTAAACACATGCGTTTTTAAGCACATGCGTTTGCATGCGTTTTTAAACGCATGCGTTTTTTTAGAAAAACACAAGAATACACACTGAAAGCCACCCCACAACCCTAACCCTAACCCTAGGGATCCTAACCCTAACCCTAAGGGTTAGGGTTAGGATCCCTAGGGTTAGGGTTAGGGTTAGGATCCCTAGGGTTAGGGTTAGGGTTAGAGTTTGTGTTTTAGGGTTAGGGTTAGGGTTAGAGTTTGTGTTAGGGTTAGAGTTTGTGAGTTTGTGTTAGAGTTTGTGTTAGGGTTAGGGTTAGGGTTTGGGTTAGGGTTAGGGTCCCTAGGGTTAGGGTTAGGATCCCTAGGGTTAGGGTTAGAGTTTGTGTTTTAGGGTTAGGGTTAGAGTTAGTGTTAGGGTTAGGGTTAAGGTTAGAGTTTGTGAGTTTGTGTTAGAGTTTGTGTTAAGGTTTGTGTTAGAGTTTGTGTTAGGGTTAGAGTTTGTGTTAGAGTTTGTGTTAGAGTTTGTGTTAGGATTAGGGTTTGGGTTAGAGTTTGTGTTTTAGGGTTAGGGTTAGGGTTAGAGTTTGTGTTAGGGTTAGGGTTAAAGTTTGTGAGTTTGTGTTAGAGTTTGTGTTAGGGTTTGGGTTAGGGTCCCTAGGGTTAGGGTTAGGATCCCTAGGGTTAGGGTTAGGGTTAGGGTTAGAGTTTGTGTTAGAGTTTGTTAGAGTTTGTGTTAAGGTTAGGGTTAGAGTTTGTGTTTTAGGGTTAGGGTTAGGGTTAGGATCCCTAGGGTTACTAGGGATCCTAACCCTAACCCTAACCCTAGGTATTTCTGTTTATAGTGGGTTTTCTAGTTGATTTTGATGATTGGCAGCTGTCACACACTTCTCATCATGCGTTTCAAAAACGCAAACGCAGGAAAAAACGCATGTAAACGCGTCAAAACGCCGCGTTTGTGTTAAAACATGCAAAAACGCTTGCGCCTAAAAAAACGCAGCGTTTAAACGCGTTTTTTCACCAAATGTGTTTGCGTGTAAAACTATGCATTTTTAAAAGCAAATGTGAAACCAGCCTAATTCAAAGTATTGTAATTAGAAATCTGTAATTTGAAAGATGGAATTTGAAAGTCTGGATCTGACTCCTGGGTCTGAATGTATCCCCAGCTAAGGGCAATCAGGTGTGAGTGAAGAGTTGGGTGGGTATGGTGAGACCAGATGTTGAGAGTTAAGTAAAGGTCACAAAGAGAGGGAGGGGTGGGAGTGACCACTCAAAGATCTGCCAGAATAACATAGTAAGAGAAATTAAACAGATCATGGAAACAAGATGATAGGTAAGAAAGCATAACAGAAGAAGATTATATCCCGAGGAGCCGTGGAAAGATGGGTACATTCAAAACATACCAAAGAGAGAGTAAATGCAATTCACAAACAGGAGCCGTGGAAAGATGGTTACATTCAGAGCATACCTGTGGGAAGAGGAGACAACTTGATTAGATGATATAGATGTGATGAAGATGATGATAATACTAAAGGATTGATGTGGTGAGCAGCCAAATACATCTTAGAATTCAAGTCTAATTCAAAGTATTGTAATTAGAAATCTTTAATTTAAAAGACGGAATTTGAAAGATACATGGATCATCCAGATATGCAACTACTGAGGTGGATAGTAACTCCTGAAAGATGTCATTAACAAAGTTTTGGAAGACGGCAGGAGCATTACAGAGCCCGAACGGCATTACCAGATACTCATAATCACCATCTCGAGTGTTAAACGTGGTCTTCCATTCATCCCCTTCGTGAATATTTATTACATTGTGAGCCTCACACAGATCTAACTTGGAAAATACCCTAGCCCCTCACAGTCTGTCAAAGAGCTCCGAGATGAATGGCAACGGGTATTTATTTTTGATGGTGATAGCATTTAACCCCCTATAATCAATGCATGGACGAAATTCCCTGTTCTTCTTCTGAACAAAGAAGAATCCAGCCCCAGCAAGAGACACTGACCTCCTCATAAACCCCTTAGTCAAATTCTCCTTAATACATTGGGACATAGCCTCAGTCTCCTGGAGAGACAGAGGGTAGACATGCCCCCGGATTGAGGTCTATAGGACAGTCATAGGGGCGATGCGGAGGAAGAGTCTCCATTTTTTTGGGAAAACACACCTACATATTACCAAAAATGTTTGGGCAGGGAAGTGAGATCTGTGGTGACCTCAGATGATCCAACCTGAACTTGAGCCCTCAGACACCTTACCACACATGACCTACTCCATCCCAGTATGCTCCCAGAAGCCCAGTCAATATGAGGTGAATGGTGGCGTAAGGAAGGTATGCATAACAATACCTCATCAATACCCTCAGGGATGACCAGCAGAGAAACTATCTCTTGATGTCTTGGAAAACTTTCAAGAGAAAGGGGAATGGTCTGATGTGTGATCAGAGAGGATAGTGCGGACCCATTTACCACTCGGATGATGACCAGCTTGGAGAGCATCACTAGAGGTATTGCACGCTGTTAAGCAAAGGTGGAAGACATAAAATTACCCTTAGCCCCTGAATCCATGCAAGCCTCCATAGTGTGTGTGATCGATCCATAGGATGGTGTCATCTTAAAGGTTAGTTTGGAGGACACGTCCAATGAATATAGAGAGCCCCCTCCAATGGCCACAAGGGGCAACCGTTGTCTCTGACGCCTGGGACACCTATTGGCGTAATGACCCACCTGCCCACAAACAAAACAAATTGGTGGAGAACATAAGGAGCGGGACTTAGTCTCCTCCCAATAACCCACCATGGGCTTCACCAGTTTGTTCGTCCGAGTTGGAGACCACAAAGGATTGGAAAAATTTGGTGCTAACCAAAACCTTTGTATACACTGGGCTCACTCCAATCTTCTTTCAGCATACCGAAGATCGATACGAGTAGATATGATATTAAATACTCCAGTGTAGTTGGGATTTCCCAGGTGGCCAAGGCATCCTTAACATGGTCTGCCAGAACACCTGGACCAAGACCTTATCTGGCCACTCCAGCTCGGAAGCTATTGCACAGAACCGGATAGCGAACTAACTGGTCAGAGAAGAGCCCTGAGTCAATGGCAGGAGTTGAAGCATGGCATCATGAGTGAGGCTGTGTGCACACGTTGCGTTTTTTTCACGGTTTTTCCCGATAAAAACGCTATAAAACCGCAAAAAAAACGCATACAATAAGCATCCCATAATTTAGAATGAATTCCGCATGTTTTGTGCGCATGATGCGGTTTTTTCCATGAAAAAAATGCATCGCGGTAAAAACCGCAGCATGTTCATTAATTTTGCGTTTTTTTTGCAGATTTCCCACTACAAAATGCATTGGGAAGTGTCCGGAAAAAAACGCGGCAAAAACGCGTCAAAACCGTGGCAAAAACGCATCAAAACCGCAGCAAAAACGCATGCGGTTTTCTTGCGGATTTCTTTCAGAAAATGTCCAGTTTTTCTCAGGAATTTTCTGTGAGAAATCCTGAACGTGTGCACATAGCCTAACTTGGGGTCCAAGAAAAATTTGTTTCACGGCTTTCAAAAAATGAGAGATGCTCTGAACCACCAGGACCTTTCGTTCCCACAACGGCGTTGCCCATTCCAATGCCCTGTCCATCAAAAGGACACCACAAAACCACTTTGGCCCATTCAGATGAGAAACGTGAACTCAGTAGCTCCAGCTGGATTAAGCACTGATTCATGAATCCTCTGCAAGCCTTGCTATCCCCAGAAAACTTACTGGGAGCGGGAAGTGTGGAAAAAAGGAACAGGAGTCACAGGTGAAATCCTAGTAGTGGCTTCACTGGCTGTTTGTGCCACTACTGCGGACAGATCCACAGCTGAAGGTACCCACTCTATAGCGGACAACCTGCCTTCCAGTTGCTGAATATTCCATGGGAGATGCTGCTCGTCTGCCATTACTAGCCAGACCCTGGTGCTAAGATACTGTTAGGGTAGGCGGATCGCACTAAATATAAATAATGATGAATTGCGATCGCAACCCAGGGTCCACCGTGCAGAGATGGAAAACTGCAGCTAATGTGAATAATGGCAGAACAAACAGCGAGCGATAGCTAGCTCGCAGTGAGTTAAACGTCACTCTATGTATATCACAAGAGGCTGTGTCACTCACACACAGCAACAAAAAAGATGCTCTGCAGTAGGGCTGTGTCAGTCGCACACAGTAACAAAGCAGGTATGGCGCTAAACACAATTCTTGATAATCTCACAGGAAAATGCAAGCCTCATAGGGGCAAGGCAACAGGTAATGGACACAAACGCAGCTTGTGCATGCACATAAATTCCTCTCTGGAGGTTCCGGAATTCTAAAGGCTATACGCCAGCCCTGAATTCACTCAAACTCCTCTCCGGAGGAGCCAGAATTTTAAAGGCTATACGCCTGCCCTGAGCACACGCAGTCAAGTCCACACTACCATTATGTTCACACCCTCATAAGGTATGAATGATCTTAGCGCATCAGCATGCGCTCCAGGAAACCTTTTATACATTCCAGATCAAGTCCAGTCAGACAGGACGTTGCTCATGCACCAATCCGGAACTGCCACATCACCTGAGCAGCTGACGACCAACCACCAATGAGAAGTCGCCACCTCATGCGTATGCTCGGTAGTGAGCTTTCTGGACTTAGCCTCTGGAAGGCCTGTTTGCTGCTGCCTATTGCTATACTATTGCCTATTACTATAGCTTTGGCTGGAAAGCCCACAGTAACCAAGCGAACAGCATGAGTCTGGGCAAGACACTGAGACTGAATTCTTTGCTGAGCAGCAGCCGAAGCTGAATGGGAGACCGCAAAGGCAGACAAGGCTTGCTATCTAGCCTGTGTAGTGGGAGAATCCCTGGCACCTATCAACTTATTTCATGCAACAAAATGCTATTTAATTATTTAAAACTCATGCAATGTGATTATCTGGTTTTTATTTTTAGATTCTGTCTCTCACAGTTGAAGCGTACCTATAATAAAAGTTAGAAATCTCTACATTTTTTTAGGTGGGAAAACTTTCAAAATTGACAGTGTATCAAATACTTATTTTCCCCACTGTAAACAAGAAGTTAATTTAAACTCTTCTTATATTCTAGTTTTCTCATTTGGAATAACCAATGTATTGCAAGTTGGAGTACACAGAGTTACAGGTCTGTCAAAGTGATTTACTTTCACAAAGTGAAGCTGTGTGCAGAATCTCAGAAAAAGGGTGTTTCTGTGAAAGTAAATGACTTAGAATTTCTAGTGTTATTTTTGATGTAGTGCCACATAGGAAGTTGCTGTATAAATTGAGGGATAAAAGCCAACAAGAAACTACTCAAATGTGGATAAAAAGCTGGCTGAAGATTAGAGTGCATAGATTTGTTATTAATGAACATGTTCCAATTGGACTCAAGTCATTTTACAA
>NC_091282.1:1082710754-1082720754 GCF_032444005.1 Ranitomeya imitator | reverse complement strand
AGCCAGGAATTACATCCTTCAGCGAAGATTATTAGCACTCATTCTGCTGCCACCCTTGTCACAGCTTTCCTGTACCCGAGGACCTAGTCTAAAGCCAAAGTCTAGTAAGAAGCCATTGTAGTGAGCAAGTAGTCATTGGCAGCACATAGTTACATCACTGTTTACAGTCACGAGTCTGTCTATCTATCTATTTACAGTCTCTATCTATCTATTATCTATCTATTATCTATCTTCTTTGGTATCTACTTTTTATTTACCCAAAACAAATAAAAGATAGATAGATAGATAGATAGATAGATAGATAGATTGATAGATAGATAGATAGATAGATAGATAGATAGATAGATAGATAGATAGATAGATATCCCAACCTTTGTATCTAGGGATAATAAATAGTGGGTCTTATAACTATACAATTGTCATTTTCTTCTCTTGTAATATATATTGTGATATCTTTATGATCATTTACACTTTTTGTATGCCAGCTGTACATCCAAGAAATGTTATGCATAATAATAATAACCGCAAATGTATTGTGATAGATGCAATGTTATTCTACTCTCCTTCCTCTCATACTAACTCGTATATATAATTTCATAAAATATATAAGATAGCTATACGAGTCGACCTTAAATAGCCAAGAAAGAAAAAAAGGAAGCGAGACAGAGATGAAAAGATAGATGATAGATAGATAGATAGAAAGATAAATAGATAGATAGATAGATAGATAGTAGATAGATGATAGATAGATAGATAGATAGATAGATAGATAGATAGATAGATAGATAGATAGATAGAGCTATAGATAGTAGATAGATAGATAGATAGATAGATAGAAGGATAGATAGATAGATAATAGATAGAGCTATAGATCGATAGATAGATAGATAGATAGATAGATAGATAGATAGATAGATAGATAGATAGAGAGATAGATAGTAGATAGATGATAAATGATAGATAGTAGATAGATGATAAATGATAGATAGTAGATAGATATTTGTAGATTATGAGCCCTCGCGGGCAGGGTCCTCACTCCTCCTGTACCAGTTATGACTTGTATTGTTCAAGATTATTGTACTTGTTTTATCATGTATACCCCTCCTCACATGTAAAGCGCCATGGAATAAATGGCGCTATAATAATAATAGTAATAAATAATAATAATTATTATAATAATAATAATATATAGATAGATAATAGATAGATAAGTAGAGATAGATAGATAGATAGATAGATAGATAGATAGATAGATAGATAGATAGATAGATAGATAGATATTAAAATGATTGAGATAGGTGAGGTATAATTAACTTTCTAAGAGTCTTAAGATGCAGTACACAGATCATACTACATGTTTGATATTTACATCAGTGTATTTTACATCCGTGATGTGCTTGCCAGCACATATATATTAATATATACATACATCATATATGCAGACACCTATATATATATATATGTATGTATATATCTTCTTTAACAGTATACAATATAAATAGACTATGAAAGCCATTGGGATTTCTGCAGTGTCGCCACTATGGTACATGCTGCATGTAGGGCTGCTTACAGGACAATCGGTGTTTCAGTAATACAATCCAGTGACTGCCATAGCCCAGTGCATCCCATGCCCCTGCAGCAGTGCCCCACACTCCCCAGCCATGCAGCATACTGTACCTTGAGTGGAGCACTGTCCACACTATATACATACTCAGGCTGTGTGGAGCATGTGCTGCACTCCTGCATTAACCTCTGTGCCATGGAGGTTTTTTCTTGTCCTAATGATATTATTATAGTTATGCCTGGACAGCCAATCCTGGGAGAGCAGCCTCACAATTAGCACAGGGAACATCAATAAGGCTCGTTGCTGCATCTGAGGGAGCCCTCCCAGTCTCCTCTGTGATTGGCTGGAATGGCCTCTGACGACATATATTAACCCCCGCTTCCCTAAAGATGCAGCTGTACATGGAGATCCTACATGGATATAGTGCCAGTGCTGAGTCCTCCTGCATGCAGAGCTATGGGGCGCACAGAGGGTCTCTGGAGGGGTCAGTAAGCGGCAGTTAGGTTGGGGGTCCTGACTCTGGCCTGTTGGCTGTCTCTGGATTGAGGGACCATCTGCTGCACTCGGGCAGGACATGGATGCCAGCTCACAGTGAAGCCTGCCTGCCACATCCCGGGGGGACTATGGACGAGACCTGCTGTAAGTAGCACATGTGGGAGGACTGCACCCAGGACGCCCCCAATGCCCTGTAATACTTGAATTTTGTGCAGGCGGCATTTATTGTGTGCCCTCCTCAGTATTGAGCATTATTCCTCCAAAGCCTGGGGACACCTGACGTATGGGGCGCCGGAGCTAGCCGCAGCCGACTATCTGTAGAGCCCCGGGAGGAAAGACTCGGACGCCGCGGCCATGAGCTTGGTCGGAGGCTTCCCCCACCACCCCGTGGTGCACCATGACGGTTACCCCTTTGCCGCAGCTGCAGCGGCCGCCGCCAGCCGCTGCCATGAAGACAACCCTTACTTCCATGGCTGGCTTATCAGTCACCCCGAAATGTCTCCCCCCGACTACAGTATGGCACCGTCCTATAGTCCGGAGTACGCCAATGGTGCGGCTGGCCTGGACCACTCCCATTACGGGGGTGTCCCGGGAAGCGGGGCCGGAGGTTTAATGCAAAGGCCTGTGAAACGGAGGGGAACTGCAAACCGTAAAGAGAGGCGCAGGACTCAGAGCATCAACAGCGCCTTCGCCGAGCTGCGGGAGTGCATCCCCAACGTGCCCGCCGACACCAAACTCTCCAAGATCAAGACACTGCGCCTGGCTACCAGCTACATCGCCTACCTCATGGACCTGCTGGCCAAGGACGACCAGAACGGAGAGACCGAGGCCTTCAAGGCGGAGATCAAGAAGACCGATGTCAAAGAGGAGAAACGGAAGAAGGAACTGGTCAGTACACGAGATATTACACAAGGGCTGGGATCGCCACATATGGCAGAGTGGGATGGATGGAGAGATAGAGAGAGAGAGAGAGAGAGTAGATAGATAACAGACAGATAGATATGGGATTGTGGGATGGATGGAGAGATAGAGGGAGAGAGAGAGTAGATAGATAGATAACAGATAGACAGATAGATATGGGATAGTGGGATGGATGGAGAGAGAGTAGATAGATGGAGAGATAGAGAGAGAGTAGATAGATGGAGAGAGAGAGAGTGGATAGATAACAGATAGACAGATAGATATGGGATAGTGGGAGGGGTGGAGAGATAGAGAGAGAGTAGATAGATGGAGAGATAGAGAGAGAGTAGATAGATGGAGAGAGAGAGAGAGTAGATAGATGGAGAGAGAGAGAGAAGATAGATAACAGATAGATATGGGATAGTGGGATGGATGGAGAGATAGAGAGAGAATAGATAGATGGAGAGAGAGAGAGAGAGAATAGATAGATAGATAACAGATAGATAGATAGATAACTGATAGACAGATAGATATGGCAGAGTGGGATGGATGGAGAGATAGAGAGAGAGTAGATAGATGGAGAGATAGAGAGAGAGTAGATAGATGGAGAGATAGAGAGAGAGAGAGTAGATAGATGGAGAGAGAGAGAGAGTGGATAGATAACAGATAGACAGATAAATATGGGATAGTGGGATGGATGGAGAGATAGAGGGAGAGATAGATGGAGAGATAGAGAGAGAGAGAGTAGATAGATAGATAACAGATAGATATGGGATAGTGGGATGGATGGAGAGATAGAGGGAGAGAGAAAGAGACAGAGATTAGATAGATATAGATAGTAGATAGATAATGGATAGATATTGAGAGAGGGATAGAAATAGAGAGAGATTAGATAGATAGATAAATAGATAGATAATAGATGGATAGATTGAGAGAGATAGAGAGAAAGAAAGAGAGAGAGAGATTAGGTAGATAATCCTTTTTTTCCATGATCTAACTTGAGTACTGCTCCCATTTTTATTTTTTTGGAAAGATAGATAGATAGATAGATATAGATAATAGATAGATGATAGATCTATAGATAGATAATAGATAGATAGTTAGATAATAGATAGAGATAGATAGATAATAGATAGAAGGATACATCCGCCCATTTCTGTTTCCTAATTATTAGGTCATATAAACTATATATAATTCTGGTTTAATTTAACAGTATTATTTGCAGTCGGATAAATAATAAAATAGCAAAATTGATTTCAATTGTGGGAAACCACTTCCAATAATTTATTCAATAACATCATTACAAAACATTAAAATCACCAAATAAATTCCCTATATACAATGAGTCTGACACAACGATATACACATTTCTAAACACGAAATACACAAACATGAAATATTTCTATATGGGAAATAATCTTGGGGAACGGTAAATATTTTTCACACGAATCATTTAGAATATAGGAGTAATATGAATAACACTAAAAGTAAACTATAGCTAAAAAAATACTAATTTATAGATTCAGACCAAATACATAATTACAAGAGAGATTAGCACACGATAGTTCTGGTGATTGCAGCAGTGATATAATTTGCAGTGATATAATTTGCAGTGATATATTTTGCAGTGATATAATTTGCAGTGATATATTTAGCAGTGATATAATTTGCAGTGATATAATTTGCAGTGATATATTTAGCAGTGATATAATTTGCAGTGATATAATTTGCAATGATATATTTAGCAGTGATATAATTTGCAGTGATATATTTAGCAGTGATATAATTTGCAGTGATATATTTAGCAGTGATATAATTTGCAGTGATATAATTTGCAATGATATATTTAGCAGTGATATAATTTGCAGTTATATATTTAGCAGTGATATAATTTGCAGTGATATATTTAGCAGTGATATATTTAGCAGTGATATAATTTGCAGTGATATATTTAGCAGTGATATAATTTGCAGTGATGATATATTTAGCAGTGATATAATTTACAGTGATATAATTTGCAGTGATATATTTTGCAGTGATATAATTTGCAGTGATATATTTTGCAGTGATATAATTTGCAGTGAAATAATTTGCAGTGATATATTTAGCAGTGATATAATTTGCAGTGATGATATATTTAGCAGTGATATAATTTACAGTGATATAATTTGCAGTGATATATTTTGCAGTGATATAATTTGCAGTGATATATTTTGCAGTGAAATAATTTGCAGTGATATATTTAGCAGTGATATAATTTGCAGTGATGATATATTTAGCAGTGATATAATTTCCAGTGATATAATTTGCAGTGATATATTTTGCAGTGATATAATTTGCAGTGATATATTTTGCAGTGATATAATTTGCAGTGATATAATTTGCAGTGATATATTTAGCAGTGATATAATTTGCAGTGATGATATATTTTGCAGTGATATAATTTCCAGTTATATAATTTGCAGTGATATATTTTGCAGTGATATAATTTGCAGTGATATATTTTGCAGTGATATAATTTGCAGTGATATAATTTGCAGTGATATATATTAAGCAGTGATATATTTTGCAGTGATATATTTTGCAGTGATATATTTTGCTTACTGAAAATGTAAAGGAAATTTACTATAATTACAGTTTAGTTCTACAAATATTATACCAAGTGCGTCTGCACGTGTTCATCAGTGAAGTATATAGATTTATGTCCCAACACATCTGAGTATATAATGTGTAGCATTTGGTGCTGCTGTCATCCATCATACAGGGATATGAGTGCTGAGCCCCTTCCTCACCCCTGGCATGTGGCTTTTTGTATAGTTACATATATTAAACTGTGGCTCCAGACCCAATATCTGCTTACATGATTTTTTTCCCACATAAATTAAAATTATTTTTAACAAAATTAGTAACGTCATTAAAGTCATATATGGGAACAATAGAGATAGATGACTATAGATTGATATGTCTGAAAATATTTTTTTTAATACAAATCTTTGTGAAAATAAAAATTATTTTATTATTATTATTATTATTTCCTATACTGATTATATTTTAGCTAGTATGTGATCCAGTTTAATATTGATGTATGACCCAGTTGAGGCCAGTGCAGAAATATATGCTTTAATGTTTGTCAAAAATAAATTGCTGCAGATACATAATAATATACTATATCATTTTATAATTCACTTTCTATTTATTTATTTATTTATTTATTTTTATACTTACATTTCTGAATATTTTTCGTATTGATTTTTTTTTCTTTTGCTTTCTCTCGAAACAGAATGAACTCTTGAAAAGCACAGTTAGTAGCAACGATAAGAAAACTAAAGGAAGGACTGGCTGGCCCCAGCATGTTTGGGCCCTGGAACTTAAACAATGATCCTATGAACAGCAGGACTATGAAGACTATAAAATAGACAATAAACTATGTATGGAATGGTCCAGTTTATTTATGTGCAATCCCCCTTCCCTCCTCCTTGTGGATCATGTGTGCAGAGAAGCATTCCAGTATATGAAGAGGAATAATCTACAGGTTGGTAATAGCAGGGCCCTGGATGTCATGGATGACAGTCTGTACATAGAACACAGGACTCCCTGGCAATCTGTCCTATGTCTGTGTGTCTGTGAAGTGTCCTAAGAAAGGAATATACCAGCAGGATGTGCTTTCTCCTTGGGCATAGTATCCTGTCACTGCCAGGGTGGTGGCCTGCGCCTGGCTGCAGTGCACTGTGTGCTGTGGGCCCTCTGACAACAGGGGAGACATTATTGGGACCTTGTTGTCAGAGTTGTTCTTGTTGATGTTGTCCTTGTGCTTGTGTAACATTTGAAGGTGTTCCAGCTATCTGTTATTGTGCACTTCTGTCCAGAAATGTGGAGTATAATTAATATTTGAAGGTGTAAAACGTTGTAAGTGATCAATAAACCACTGAGTGTCTTTTTTGTATATGATCTGTTCATTAATCCGTGTACTCAACAATGGGAACACACCACATAGATCAGTGCTCTGCATGTGTGCCAAGTGCCAACATTCACCAGGAGATGTAGCTGGTCATATGTCATGCAAGATAATATGTGCAAGCTTCTCTATATCTGAGATATATATATATATACATATATATACACATATAGTAATAATAGATTGATACAGATCGAGGGAGAGATAGAGAAGAGAAAGAGAGATTAGTTAGAGAGATGGATAGCTAGATAGATAGATGATAAATATATATGCACATGCAGCTTTGGATCCAAAATATTCATGATCATGCTGTTGTGCATATAACACATTTACATGTGCAAATATTCATATTAAGTAGCTGTAAATATAACACATTATATACACATTATATATATATATATATATATATATATATATATATATTAATATGCAGCTTTACATTTTTTATTAATAATAATAATGTAGCCATTGCTGGTAACTTTTAAACATTTATTTGTAGTAGTATAAATTACATGCGTACTGGTATATTTTCATACAATTATATTGTATATCTATATTATTATATATATTTATATAATTATTATATATATTTGTGGATATTCATATATTACATGTACACTGCATATGTTCAAAGGCAAAAATAATTATAGTCATGTAGCCATACATAAATTACAAGCATATGGGTAACTGCTCTGTAACGCTGCATAGACAGAAATCTGCACACACATATCATACCTGGTGCATATGCAATATTTTACATATACATGGCAATCCAAGTTTATTCTTTTATATATATATATATATATATATATATATATATATATATAATTATTTAATATGTGTATATACATGTGCATACAGATATATATATATATATAGTTTTTGTTAAGGTGTACAGAGATTTGTGACTTCTTGCATTTTTTGCTTTCCTGGGCCTGGTTGTCCCCCTTTGCAGCTCGTGTGTAGATTTGCAGCGAGCCATAATAAAGATAAGAGGGGCCCCAGCACCAGGTCCATCTGTGTAGGTTGCGGGGTTAGGAAAACTCCGCCAGTGAGCAGTGCCCTTTGCTGTCAGGGGTCAGGGGCCGGGGCTGCAGACTTGTGTGCACAGATACACTTGCTTATATTTTTACAAGTGTTGTTTTTCTTCACATTCACAGTTCTATTTGTAGGTTATGACATTGGATCCTCAGAAGGAATAATACTGCCACACCAGATAGCCCAGGGTGATAGCAGAAGAATATACATAGAGGAACACCTCGACCTTTATTTTAATTCAGGCATGATATATATGTCTATTCTATATATGTATCCATATATTTATGTATCTATATTGTATGTATCTATCTGTACGTTTATCTTTCTGGGATAGATAGAGATTGATAGATGATTGGCATATAGATTGATAGATAGATAGATAGATACATACCATACATAGATACAGTAGATACATAGATGAATAGATACAGTAGATAGATTGATAGATACCATACAAAACTAAATAGATACATATTATAAATAGATATATAGATACTATACATAAATAGATACAGTAGATAGATAGATAATAAATGGATAGACAATAGATAGATGATAGATATATAAATAGGTAGCTAGATCAAGTAGATAGATACAGTAGATAAATAAATAGATAGATGCAGTAGATAGATAGATATTGTGTTAATGGGCAGTAAATAATTCGCCTTACATATGTCGCTTTCCTATATGTCAGTGTCCACATGTACACGTACTAATTCACCCTCCTTTTCTCCATGAGGTGTGTGTGCAGTGGTTTCTGCTTTGTACCCCACAATCAGCCGTTCTGCGGGTTCTGCCCCAGTCCCAGGCTCCGTCCCGACTCCGTGCCGCTGTAGGACCCCGCTGTGACCCGCAATGAGCCGCTCGGGGCTGCAGCAGAAGGAGCCGCAGTGTATTTGGCAGCTGAGGAAATCTTTTTAATGACTGGATAATGTGGATGCTGCGTTGTGCGGAGAGTAATCAGTCTCAGAGCAGAATCTCAAGAGCCCTAGACAGGCCGGAGCCAACAAAAATGCGTCTAATGGAGCAGCAGCTCTGCATGGAGGGACCGGCCGGTGGTGGAGGCAGTGCGGGCCCTGCTCCTTCTGGCCTGATAAGGAGCCTCAGTATCTCACCCACTAATCCTTCCTGCACTTCCAGCAAACTCGGGAGCCTTGTGCAAAATATATACACAGCACTAGTCATAGTATACACACTGGGGCGTCTTCATAAACTCTGCAACCGACGCACATACATTTTTACCAAGATTAAGTGATTTAAAAAAAAAGCCAAAAGAGATATAAAGAGTTTAGTTAATAAAAAAGTAAGGAAAGATTTTGTTTGGGAGAGTTGTACCCATTTTCTTCATATTTAAAGTTTTCCCAAATTAATGTATTATTATTATTATTATTATTATTATTATTATTATTATTATAAGGTTTAACATAATAATAATGATAATAATAATAATAAAATGCAGATTATGATCTAATTTTTGTAAACTGCATTCTCTTATGCAAATATATACACAAATATATTTAATATATATGCATATATGTAAATATATATAATGTACAGTGTATATATATATACACATACACACAACCAAACACACACAAACACACACACACACATAAATATATATATATATACACACACAGCTACATATGCATATACATATATACACACACAAGTACACACACACACATGCATATATATATATACACACACAGCTATATATGTATATATGTATACACACACATGCATATATACATACAGCTGCATATGCATATATGTATACTCACACAAGTGCATATATATATATATATATATATATATATATATATATATATATATATATATATAAACACACGCACATATGTAGCTGTGTCTGTATATATATAAAGAGAGAAAGAGAGATCCGGAAAGAAGTGAGTGGAGTGGCTGCAGCAGGCCTGGCTGGGGGACCTGGCTCCTGATTATCAGCCTCCCCAGCAGCCCTTTGCTGGTCCTTGCTCCCAGCTCGGGCGCAGATAGCAGCAGCAGGGTCACTGGAGGAGGCTGCACTC